>NC_134806.1:3473759-3561259 GCF_046742065.1 Oratosquilla oratoria | reverse complement strand
GAGGAGCATTACATTTGGAGCCTGGTCCTTCCTTGGCTCTGGGGCTTTTAGGAGCTCCTCTTCGATGGGCTCTTGGCTTCTTGTAATCCTGCTCGATGTGGTGGGCGTTGGGTTTGCGTGTCTCGCTGGAACTGGCCGGGGGGGAAGTCGTCTCCATAGCGGAACCCCCGGCCTCTCGGCGATACTTCTGTCGAGTCCTTCGGGGCAGGAGCTCTTGGGCTGGAGTCTCCGCCAAGCCTGGGGTTGAGTCCTCTTCCAGGCTGTGTTCCAGCTGCTGCGGGCGCCGTCGATGATCATTCCTGGGACAAGTCAGGCATTCCATGGTGTCGAGGCTCAGCAGGTGTGACTCCGCTTGTCGCATCTCGTTTTTGCTGCCGATGCTGATGGTCAATCGGTGGTCGGGCGAGTGATACACAAAAGGCGAAATTTCTTGAAGAGGGGAAGCATAAAACTCGGTAGTTCATAACTGACACGCACACACACACACGTTCATACACACACACACACACACACACACACACACACACACACACACACACACACACACACACACACACACACACACACACACACATATATATATATATATATATATATATATATATATATATATATATATATATATATATATATATATATATACAGTCCCTAGCCATCCCCCCTAAGCCCTCCTAACCCCCCCCCCCCCACACACACACACACACCTTCCTCCCTCAGTTTGGGAGTCGACGTCGCAAGCAATTTCCTTTCTGAATAAAAATCTAGACAAGGTTATCCACAAACCACTACATCTCACTCTCTCTCCTACTTAGCGCTCCAACACTATATATATATATATATATATATATATATATATAAATATATATATACATACATATATATAATATATATATATATATATATATATATATATATATATATATATATATATATATATATATGTATACATATATATGACATTTTAGAAGCTCCGCCAAGGGACCCGAACCCAGCCCTGCGCGTGCATAATCACGAAGCCAAGACGCACGCACAGGTCAGGGTTGGAATCCCTTGTCAGAGCTCTTAAAATGTTCGATCTGTCTTAAACATACACAACCACACACACACACACACACACACACACACACACACACACACACACACACATACATATACACACACATATATATATATATATATATACTCACACATATATAATATACGCATATATATATATACATATATATACATATATATACACACACACACACACACACACACACACACACACACACACACACACACACACACACACACACATATATATATATATATATATATATATACATACATATATATATATACATATATACACACATACATACATATATATATATACATATATACACACATACACGTGTGTGCATGTATGTATGTGTGCTCGTGTGTGTACATAAATTATATACACAATACAACATATATTTGTACATATACAATGACACGTGCATATATAGATTTTATATCAGAATGCAACAGCTGGCTTAGCTCTGTGATCCCGTCATAAGTCCGGCAGATAGCCCAGGTAGTGGGGAACGTTGAGAGGCTAGGCTAACTGTCACGTAGCCCAGTCAGCGAAGTAATTGGGCTACCCAAAAGTCCTCAGTTCCTAACCCTACCCACTTTTTTTCAGTCATTAGGGGAGCGTTTCTTAACCAGGGTTGTGTTAATGTGCCTTTGTGTGTAAGGGGAGTTTTTGTTATCGCAATGACGTCACACCAATTGGGTTGTATCCACAAATTGTGTGCTTCACCTAACCTAACCTCACGTAATCTAGCACAACCTAACGTAACCTAACCGTTGTCAGACCGATTCTGTGCCAGCCCCCGGGACTAAGCCAGCTGGCATGTCCCACTAACAACTACGACCATCAGAGGGTTCAGAATGCCGCTGTCAAGTACATCACGGGTTCGCGATGGAGCGACTTCAGAACCGCTGAGTCCTTACACCAAGTTCCCAACATCCGTCCACTCAACCAACACAAACACAAACTTCACACGAGACACCTAGAAAAACTGCACGACAGACACAAACACCTAATGCAACACATTACACCTAGACCACACCGTACAGACTATCTGTCAGCTGCGCCCTTCCCACGTGCGGTGTACACGATAAGTCGTGTATAGCCGTACTTATCAGTAATGCATCCCTTCACCAGCTTTGACTGGTGATAGCAACAATAATAATGATAGTAATAATGATAATCTAATAATAATAATAATAATAATAATAATAATAATAATAATAATGATAATAATAATAATACTGCATGTAGCCCATTAATTGTCAGGCATACACATTGGAGGCATCAACCCTCTATGTGTAGAATGCACACAAAACCATACCGCAAACAAAACTAACACAACTACATGCACAAACAACTACATAAACTTTTTCTTCTACTGAAATTATTTTCATTTCCAACTTTCTCTCCTACTACATCTTCTCATTTCAGTTTACCTACCACTAAAATTATTTCCAATTTCTCTATCTTTCCCTAAGACTAAGCCTCCTACTCATTTTCTAACTTTGTTGGATGAGGATAAGAAGAATAAATATTCCCACGTAACCTCACGGTTACACATTAATCCCAGTCTCCAACCCCAAGTCTCCTGCCCATACCTCCAAAGCCACGACGCCACGAAATAAATATCCCTAATCGCCCGGTGGCAAAAGCCCTCTTTTATACACTACTATCTTTTCATTTTCTTACAGACATTCTTCCCCTCCCACAAAAACCGATCCCGCGCAAGCGGGTGGTCTTACCTAGCAAGTCGCACCAGCCCTAAACCTCCCCCTAAACCTAACCTACCTAACCAGCCTTATCCGCAAGTCCGCAAATTATAAATGCCACCACCAGTGACGTTGTTACCTCTTGCGTCGTATCACCAACCCCGGGACAAGAATCTACCCCCCCCCCCTTTTTGTCTCTCATCATCGAGGCCCCTGTTTCCAGAATAAACGGAAGATGATGAATTATTTTTTCACTATCTGTCGGTAGTCTTATTTATTTATTTATTTTTGCTACGGTGTGTTGCCATTAATGGTTGTAATCATATGTTTCATTATCAATTTTGTGTTGATTTTTTCAATATATTTATAGATTTTATTGTGCAGATATTTGAGTACTTAAATTAACCGAGAGAACTTAGTTCCTCATATTGTGTTATACTCCTGCATTGGCCAAGAAAACATTCCTCGTCTTTGCCTTTACACTGTCTTTCCTTCTACTCCTTCTCATCCTCCTTGTTCCACATACCACCTTTGCACACCTTGTCACTCTCTCCTTCAAACACCACCATTCCTCTTCCACTTCTACCTCTACTCTATCCTTCACCAACTCCCACGTTTTCTCTTCTTGTATCCCTGCTCCTTTAAACAATTTCTAGGCACCTCACCACCTTCTGCTCTCTTCCTCTTTCTCCACCTATCCTCCACTCTCAACTCACCTCCCACCAAAAAATCATTCAATTCCCCCACTTTCCCCCCAATAACATATACATCCAGAACTTATCCTACTCCTCCGGGTACCACTACATAGTCCATTAATGCTTTATTAACCACCCTTCCATCCACCACCCTCTCCCCTGTGTGCTTATGCTTGACTTTTTCCTACGCACTGTTAGCTATCATCAACTCTTTCTAAACACATATCCACCATTAAATCTCCTATGATTTTTACCTTGTACTCCAAACTTCCTTTACTTTTTTTTTTTTTTTAGGAATGTCCCCTGTGGGGCTACAGGGAGAATGATGCCTGGTCCCAATCCCCATTCCATTTTTCTCGCCTCTTACGACCCAAGTGGAAATACTTGGTGGCGGTATTCTTTTCCCCCACCACAGGGTAGGCGAAACAAGGAAATGAAAATCAGAGAAATGGTAAAGGACAGCAACAAGGGGTTGGGGGACAGCATAACGGGGTGACAGTAGCAGTAATAAAAGTTTAATAATTTCTCTGTGAGCAGAGTCTTCCTCCATCACAGATAAAATGATGTGTGCCTCTGGTCCGTAGGGGCGCCCCATATAGACCCTAAAGTATCAACTGCATGCTACTTTGCCATAACAACATGCAGCCAATACCCCAGACGGGGAAGAGAAGGCAGTAAGGGGAAGATGGGCAGAGTATTTTAGGGAGTTGCTAAATGTGAAGGAGGATATGGAGGGAAAGATGGTTGCAGTGGGAAGCGCAAAAATAATGACCGTGATGAATGAAGAAAATGGAGGAGAAATAAGGAAGGATGAAGTGAAGGCAGTTGTTAAGATGATGAAAGCAGGTAAGGCACCTGGTTTGGATGGATGTCATGCAGAATGTCTAAAAAAAAAAAAGGAGGTACAGTGATGGTGGACCTGCTGGTGAGGTTATTTAATGTTTGCTGGAGAGAGGGTAGAGTGCCGGAGGACTGAAGGCACTAAGTGCCTGTATAGTTCCACTTTACAAGGGAAAAGGGGACAAGTGTGAGTGTAGTAGTTTCAGAGGGTTTAGCTTGTTAAGTGTAGTTGGGAAGGCTTATGGGAGGGTCTTGATTGAGAGGATTAGGAGAGGAACAGAGGGAGTAATTGGTGAGGAACAGTGTGGATTTAGGACAAGTAGAGGTTGTGTAGATCAGATTTTTGTGGTAAGACAGATATGTGAGAAAGCTATAGGAAAAGGTAAGGATATTTTTTGGGCTTTTATGGATTTGGAAAAGGCTTATGACAGGGTAGACAGGAAGGCACTGTGGGAGGTTTTGCAGATATACGGGATAGGAGGAAAGCTTCTAGGAGCTGTCAAGAGTTTTTACGAGAGTAGTAGAGCATGTGTCAGGATTGGAAATGGAGAGAGTGAGTGGTTCGAGGTAAAGGTGGGACTTCGTCAGGGATATGTTATGTCGCCCTGGCTGTTCAACTTATACATGGATGGGGTGGTGCGAGAGGTAAATGCAAGGGTGGTGGGACAGGGATTGGAGATCTTTAAAGAAAATGGAGAAAATTGGGAGGTGAGCCAGCTGTTGTTTGCTGACGACATTGCGCTTGTAGCAGGATAAGAGGAGGGGTTGAAGAAGTTGGTGACAGAGTTTGGGAGAGTGTGTGAAAGAAAAGAGTTGAAGATAAATGTGGGTAAAAGTAAGGTGATGAGATGTACAAGGGGTGAAAGTGGCAGCAGAATAGAAGTGAGCATTAAGGTAGAGCGACTGGAGGAAATTGATAGTTTTAGATACTTGGGTGCAAATGTGGCAGGAAAGGGTGGAGTGGAGGTGGAGGGTAGAATGTAGATTGAGAGAAGCGAGTAAATGCCTTGGTGGATTAAAAAGTGTAATGAGGAATAGACATTTGGGAATGGATGCTAAGAGGAGACTGTATGAAGGAGTGATTGTGCCAACAGCACTGTATGGGGCAGAAACATGGAACATAAGAGAAGAAGAGAGAAGGAGTTTGAATGTGTTTGAGATGAGGTGTCTGAGAAGTATGATGGGGGTTACTACGCTGGATAGAGCGAGAAATGAGGTGAGGAGTACAGGGGTGGTAAGGGAGTTGGGAGATAGGGTTGATGAAAGAGTATTAGGATGATTTGGATACATGGAAAGAATGAGTGAAGAAAGACTAGTAAAAGAGGTATGGAAGGCAGATGTGGAGGGAGTGAACATGAGGGGCCGTCCTAGGATGTGATGGATGGATGGGGTGAAAGGGGCTTTGGGTAAGAGGGGAATGTCTGTTGAGGAAGGACGGGAGAGGGCAGAAGACAGGGGTGAATGGAGAATGGTTGTATATGGATGATGTTGTGATGCATGAGGTGGAATGGGTGGGGGAATGTGGGCTGAGGTAGTATGTGTGAGCAAAATTTGACGCAGCCCGAAGGGATTTCTCCCCGTCTTCTCCTTTTCTGCATGGGAGGGATGGACAGCGGGGGTCGCTGACTTAATGAAGCAGCCTTGCTGTGGACGTGATGTGTCTTGCGACACTGCCTCTGACCCAGGGCAGTGGACAAGGTGCAGGGATGACCCGTCATCCAGGAGATGCCAAGATAAGAGGGAGGGTGGAGGGGAGTGGAGTGTATTTAGGGATGGAATGGGTGGGAATTGTTTCTATGCTTTTTTCTTTTTGGCTACCTCCCTTGTAAGGGGGAAAAAGCCTTGGTATATGTATGTATGTACTCCAAACTTCCCAACCACTCCGTGTATTGGTTCATCACCTACTCTAGCATTGAGAGCTCCCAAAACCACTACACTAACATTCCCCCAAAAAAACTCTCTGAGCATTCATTGAAATCTATAAAAAAAAAAAAAAATCCCTTTCATCTACTCTTCTCATTACCAGGCCCATATGCACTTACAAAGACCTACATCCCCCTTCCCAATTCCGTCTTCATCCACATTAACCTTGATGAAACCTCCTTCCACTCCACCATACGCTTACCTATCTCCTCACTGGTAGAGCCACCCCTTCTCCCCCACTTATCTTCTCACTCCCGACAGTCTCCCTACTACGCTCCCAAACTCCCCCTCCCTTTCACCTTAGTTTCATTTAACGCCAACACATCCATATCAAATATACTGCCTACCTTCCCTTTTACTCCCATCTGTACCATACCCATTAAAAGAACATTATGGTTCTGGTTGGTAGACTCTTCCCAGACCCTCTTATGGATTGACTTCTCGTAAGAATGCACCCCTTAGGATTACAGACAACATGATGCCTATTAACATCACCCCGTTCCGTTTCAGCAGCTTTTTACGACACAAGTAGAAAAACTCCGTATTGAGCATGTTCTTCCCACTACTACAGGGAACAGAAACGAAAATGGGGATATATACTCAAAGAAGTGGTATATGGCTGTATCAAGAGTGGGGGGGAGGGGCAGCGTAAAGGATGCACAGCCGCAGTATAATAAAGTAGCATGATTTCCAAGTAGATATTTGCTCTATGATTTCCAAGTAGATATTTGCTCTAACACACAAAATGTGTAGCTCTGGTCCGTAGAGGCGCCCTATATATTCTCTAAAGTATCGTCTGCATGCTACTGAGCAAATTCCACCGCACAATAACATGTAGGTAAAACCCTAGACGGGTTTGAACTGAACTCTCATTAGGCAATATATTAACTGTTGATCATAAGTCCAGCATATGATCCAAGATTATAGTGAATCCCAAAGTGCCTAAGGGTCTGCAGTAGATAATATTCCGTTGACGTGGCACCCTGTGAATGGTTGAAATAACGACCACGAAGAACGTTTGAAATTTCACCCAGTCAAAGGACGCCACCGGGGAAGTCACTGCCACTAACTGCATAAATTAACCTTGATAAATATTTCCGGCCGAAACGTTTGGGAAAGCAATTGTAAGCTCTCATTTGTTTTTCGTGACAACCTTAAACCATACGCGCACGCGCGCACACACACAACACATACACTTGTGTGTAGTTGTGACAAACACTTGTGTTGACTGTAGGAAAGAGCAAACGCACGACTTAGTTGAAGTATCTGGGTTGAAGTGAAATGTGTAGCCCCGATTTAGAAGTAATACATTAGTCACTAGTGTATTTAAAATGGAGGGTGGAAAACGATACAACAGACATCCATAAAATGAAATGTAAATAAAATCCTCAGTCAGGTGTAAAGTTGACATCCCCACCGAAGATGAAGGAACACGATACTGATTACGAATTTTTCATATTTTAGCTAGGTAATTTGTATGCGCAATACATCCGAACCGGACCTATAACGACATTCGGAACAATGTTACGTTGTTGTCTGTTTTTATGCAGTAGTTCCCTTGTAATTGTATTAATGTAATAACAACGAGAGATTTTTACATGGTTCTAGTCAGGTCCGCCAATATCACGTATATATGTTTACAATACAGGGTGTTCCAAAAGTATATGTCACATTCTAAGAACTCGTGAAGCATGAACTACAAATGGTAGCAGGATGAAACTGGTACCATTTAAAAACTAAAATCATAAAAATTTTCTTGTTAATCCTGTTAAGGATCGGACGTTCCGGGCGAACTGATCGCGTGCTCCTGCAGTGGCCCACTAGGTCTCCATGCGACTTCTTCCTCTGGGAGTATTTGAGAGGCTTGGTGTATGTACCTCCCCTTCCCAAAGACGTGGATGACCTGACGACTCGAATAAGAGAAGCCTTGGCAACCATCAAAAACGCTATGCTAGGTCGCGTTTGGCAAGAAATGGATTATAGTTTGGATGTGTGCTGGGTAAACCAAGGGGCACATATTCAACACTTTAAATAAAATAATAAATTAATTTCTTGCAATTTTGTATTCATATTTCTTGTATAGAAACTTGAAATTATAAGCTTTCAGGATATACATATCGAATTTTGATATCCCCATGATATAAAATTATATTAAGATATAAAATGTCGTAATGTGACATTTACTTTTGGAGCACCCTGTGTACTAATGGCGGAACAACTCGACTCAGACTTTCGTTCTACGTTTGGCACGACGAAAACCTTTCTTTCTGAAGTAGGACTCCATCGACAGTTGCCCCCTCTGCCAGGAGGTATTTAGTCAACTTCCAGGAGGTGGCATTAGCATGGCATGCAAGGCCTAATTGTTATTCCATCCTTCGCAGATGTCGTTTGACATTGAATGTTGGTGCATGGTATATGATGCACATTCCAACCCGGCGTAGAAGAATGGGTTTGATGACTTTTCGCCTAGTAACTGTATCTCTGTGCACACGGATCTGCCTAAGGACATACATAAAATGAAAGTGCTCCGCCATTTACGCAGCCTCCTCCAGCATGATTGCGCTCATGTATCTCATGCCTTCTTTCACATCCTGCATCAAGTTGACCACAGAAGAATTAAGAGATAATCTACCGTGTTGTAACACTAGAGGTGTGACCATATCATGCATTTATGAGTTCACGCATTTGTAGTCTTAATAGATACGGTGTGAAATACACCTTGTATCTAGACACATTACCGTTTACCGTTGACGAAGTTCCAGGCCCACCAAACTTGTAATGAAGTTCTCATCGAAAATTATTTTCTTTGCACATATGTTTGAAGAGATATGAATTAAATATGTGTATACTTTAACAAATAAGGTGTTAAATACACCTAGGGAGACATATGCTTTGAAGAGAGATAAATTAAATCTCAGTATCAATAGATAATAGATAACTTCGGGAATACACCTGTAATGAGAGGGATTAAACATCTACGTATTATTGGACTAAAACAATACCCACCACACAATGAAAAATATATAAAAATATACACATGCACTTAGATAATTGTTAAATACATCTATGTAAATCTATCTGTACCAAAAATACTATTAACTAAAAAATTTGCCTGTGGCCGAAACATTTACCCTAAGGGCCTCAATATGTCAGAAACGCTAAATGTGCTTGTTCCGTAGGGATGTTTGTTCTATGGAAAATGCCTGTGGGATGGGGTTGTTTGTCTGTATGTGTGAGGAGGTTATGTGGGTGCGTTCGCGCGGGCGTGCCAACGTCTCAGAGTACTGGCCAGTGGCCACACGACCAACCACTTTCATACCTTCGCTTCAGGTCAAACGTAAATTAAAACGCTGGGAGGCGAACGTTTTGGCTGCTCCGCGAGAAGTGAGGCAGCAATTCCGAGATGACGTTCTCGAACGTTAGACGAATCATGATGTAGCCTAAGGTGCCACTCTCTCACCCACAGCGATCCTCCATGTCAGTTTGAAGTCTGTGTCAGTGACGCATAGACCTCTGGTTTGTATATTCGCGACGTCATAAAATGGCGCGAAAGAATTCCAGCGAGTCGTTTTCCCGCCAAAAGTATTTACACACTACTCACGTCCATAATTAATTTTCTGAAGTGGATTAATTCGACATGCGAATTCACCATGTGACGTGCCGCTTTCTTGAAAGGAATTGAGGTCATGTATACTCTTGTATACAGCTCACCGAGCTTATTGTTCCGAGAAAGTTCTGCTGGGACTCTCAAACACGCTTTTTTGTAGCCTTTTCGCCAAACTTCCCGTTCTGTATTGATTGCTTCCAGAACATTCAGATGACGTGTATTTGCGCCAACATTATGAAATAGTCTCATCAGGATGAATGTTCTTGCATCACGTGAGCACAGAAGAATTGTTTTTGACATTGTAGACTTCCACGCATATTTTCTTTTCATAAGTGTTTTGCCATGAGTAACTATGGCTAGCGATTGACTACTGTTGCATAGAGAACAATCCATCTTATCGTCAAGTCATCATGTGATTGAAAATAGCATATCGGCCGTCCACTCTTCCTCACACACCAATAATTCATTATGGTACTGGCTAGAGTGAAAATGCCACCCTAAAAAGAATCTGGTGCAATAGTGAGTATGAGGGAAAATTATATATAAGCTGTAGTGGAAGGATATAAAGCTAGGTTTGTGAAAAGCGTAAGTTTTAACAACCTTAGAGTAGCGAAACACCCGCCATTTATGCTTGAGTAAAAAAACAATAAGAATATACAGTATTTCTAATGATTGTAGAAGTTGGAGTTGTTATCGTTTGTGTTTAGTGACAAATAATGATAATAGAAACGAATACTTAACTTTTGTTTTGATTACCATCATGGCAACAAACGATGTAAAATTTAAGTGTCAGTACAGTATTAGTATAGTGTATAACACGGTCGTGACATTTACGACAGTATCGTTTGGCACAGTATCGTAATAGTATTAATGTGGCCTTATTTATATTATACATGTTCCCATACAGCGTGTGTTCTCAATTACATAATTTCTACCTTCTTCACATGTCTTAAATGACTTTGCCGCGCTATTTCTATTGCTATGACGCACTTCCGGACAAATTGGACAGCTGACTAAGGATGTCAGATGTACGATGATGTCAAGTAATGACTATGCAAAAACAATGCCAACTTATATGTCAAAATAAGATTGTTTAAGACAAGCAATGTACTATTAGAATTTCTTGTTTAAAATATATATATACATTTATATGATAATGCGACATTAGTGTTATGCTTTTACTAGAGATAAAATCCCCACTCTCCTTTATCTCCATAGAGCGTTATCACACTACACTAGATGCAGTCTAATGGTTATGCACAATTTCTCATTCTCAGGAAGTTGTAACAATTATCATATATTATAAATCTAAATTTCAACTAAGGTTGAATGCCTTCCCAGGCAATATAACCAAATCCGAGCGCTGAATGTCGCGTTCACGAGCAGACTAATGTGTGTGCGAAGAAGTGCAGAAGACAAACTTCCAAGTTACTGTATTGACATTTATTTTTATTGTACCATATAACATTTGCAAACTTGACGAACAACTGAATTGGTTTATTTTTTCTTGTAAGGTAATACAAATGTGTTTCATCATTAAATGTAGTTTATGAAGCAGATGCAAGTGCGACCCAAAACTTATATGTGGCAACCCTGTTCTTCATCCTCCTGTGTTGAGCAGACAGTAAACATCAGGATATAGTTTGAGTGATACACTTTCTCCGTAACCAATGGGCATTTTGGTTACTATTATAGATTCATCAGTGCTCTTTGCACACACGACGTGATATGAAAGGTAAGCGAGATATTCATTAATGCATCATATAATTCTGGTTTTCATTCCTTTGGTTAAATGCGATGAAATACTACTTGGGCCGTTTTGGACGCAGCCCTGTCAAGGTTTTGATGTGATAGAAGTTCGCCATAGCAAATTATCAACCAACTTTTCAGTTCTGTTCTTTTCCTTAAGACCCAAATGCATGTTCTGCTTCTATGATTCAGAAGGAGCAACGTTTCAACGTTTCTCATGAAAACTACTCATTTCGCGTCTTCAATCGTCCTTCCCTCCACTCTTCATTTCATGACTCATACGTACCTTCCCAATCGTTGATGAGGAATTTAATTCAAGACAGTAGCAGTGTTATCTTCCGAATTTCAGGAGAAATAAGGAAGACCATCATTGAGCGTTGAGATGATGTATTAACATCGTTCAAAAATGACATTGGTGTAAAGTTCATAAATACAGTTAATTTACTCTTCAACTCTTGTATTTCAAGGAACATTAAACACTTATTTCAGTAACATAAGACTGATGACATGAAACACGATTGTAGAATGATCTTAGTAGTAGTTGTTTTCTTACGAAATCAACAAATTCTTGATTAGAAGTAATGAACAAATTCAGAATGACAGGGATCCACCCTCATACAGTAAATACTCAAACTTCCTTCACATGGTGATATAATGTGTTTACTATTTTCTTTGGCTAAGGTCGTATAACTATTCAGTGGAAGGGGAATAGATTGCATTCCAGCTGAAGGAAAGACTTCATTTGAGCTGTCCATAGCCAGAAAATAACCATATGATTACACTATTGCAGTTGAATGCAGTGATGATCGTCCATAGTAGTTTTGTTGCCATTTGTATTTGTAGTGTAGTGAACCTTGAAATGTAATATTGGACTGTAAAGAATGGACATTTCTTACAACTGAATAAAATTGTGGCTTTAGCATGGATAATTGTCAAGCACATTGGAATGGGTTAATTGGTAAATACTTAACCTTATGAGGAGTAGAGGCTTCTACCTGATAGATAAAATTGTTGAGTATTTGGAGGAATTTTAATGCAAGTACAACTTCAATAAGTTAACCCGCAAAATCTATGTATATGCTCAAATTTCAGTGTGCTGTATCATCCATGCACTTCAGGAAGTGAAGAGACCCTGTTATAAGAAAAAATGAAAGAAAATATGGGTAAATTAATGAATATAGAAAGATAAGTAAATGAATAAACTAGAATAAGTAAACTCATAAGGCTTAATTATATAAACAATTTGACTTAGAAAAAGCAGATGTACCTGAAATGAAAAGTAAATTTGGTAAATTTTTAGAAGTGCAGTCCTACGTGATATAGTAATTGCAGTCCTACGTGATATAGTAATAGAAAATTGAATAATAATTTTGTAAATTATAATACATCAATGTAAAATGTGTTACTCTTGGTGGAAATCAATAATAGAAATAATTGCTAAAAACTATAAACAAACAAACATAACTACTTTGACTACTTGAGATGCCATCTTTGTTTTGGTAGAGGCGGAGGTTGAAGAAATTAAATTAAGCTAAATTCGTCTATTCTTACATAGCCTGACCTACCTAACCTAACCTGTATTTAGTAATGCAGTACCTGTAATTCTAGAGGACATCAGGCCATTGTTGTTGTCCATGACCTCTGAATCTATCAAAACAAAGATGGTGTCTAAAGGAGTCTACACAACTTCGTCTCAGCATAGATTTTAGTAATGTTTTTTTCTTTAATATATTTATTTCCACCAAGAAAAATATCTATTACATGATGTATTATAATTTACAAAATTAATATTTAATTTCCTAATACTATACTGCATAGGTGTACAATTGTAAAAAAATAATGTACATTGTCAGTGCATACAAAAATCTCGTGTACACAGTTGATTGACTGATGATTTATAATAATGTTTAAGCATGATGCATATCTAAAAGGTGTTATTAACCTCTTTAATACGAGTCAAATATTCACACTTGTATTAGCTGCCTGACATACAATGATGGATCACAATACCGTAATACGTGCGTTATAAAATATAAATTTACAGCTGTTATACTCATTCTCTTTCCCCAGAATGTAACTACTCAAAAGGGGATCAAGCCTGTTCACAGAATAAGAGGGTCACTCAGCTACAACTACAAAATATAATTAGGAAGCTGACGCTGGCATCCTCATATACCGGTACTCACTTGTGCTTCATGATGCCTACATAGGCATCATCATATTTGAGGGATTAAGTGCATATATATTTTTTTTTTTTTCCCTTCAGTGCCATATTCTAGTGTTAGGCAGTGCTTTTTGCATTTGCAGTGCAATTCATATGTAGAAAAAAGTACAGTAATTTCAAGCATAAATGAAAGCAAAATAATGAATAGAGTAAAAAAAATTGTATACTGTATATTGAAAATTTGTATTGTATATTGAAATTCATGTTGCAGTAGCATGAACATCTCATTATCAACAAGCAATTTTTTCTTCTATTTATTTAAGGAAATCCTAGTTCCTTGGCTTTACTTTTCACTGTGATGAGAGGAAACTGATAGGGCTTTAGGGAAGGAGTATTGAAAAAAATGAAAGCTAGTAAAGCACCTGGGTAAGATGGTTGTTGCATCAAGTGTGTGACAAAGGAAGCAGTTATAGTGGATTGGTTAGTGAGTTCGGGAGAGTGTATGAAAGAAGAAAGCTGAAGATAAATGTGGGTAAAAGTAAGGTGATGAGATGTACAAGGGGTGAAAGTGGCAGCAGACTGGAAGTGAGCATTAAGGGAGAGCGACTGGAGGAAGTGGATAGTTTTAGATACTGTACTTGGGTGCAAATGTGGCAGGAAAAGGTGGAGTGGAGGTGGAGGTAGAATGTAGATTGAGAGAAGCGAGTAAATGCCTTGGTGGATGAGAAATAAACATTTGGGAATGGATGCTAAGAGGAGACTGTATGAAGTAGTGATTGTACCAACAGCACTGTATGGGGCAGAAACATGTAACGTAAGAGAGGAGTTTGAATGTGTTTTAGATGAGGTGTCCGAGAAGTATGATGGGGGTTACTAGGCTAGATAGAGTGAGAAATGAGGAAGTGAGGAGGAGAACAGGGGTGGAAAGGGAATTGGAAGATGGGGTTGATGAAAGAGTATTAGGATGGTTTGGACACATGGAAAGAATGAATGAAGAAAGACTAGTAAAAGAGGTATGGAAGACAGATGTGGAGGGAGTGAACATGAGGGGACATCCTAGGGCTAGTAAGTGAGAGTAGAATGAAGAGGGAATTGAGCCAGTTTGTGGATAGTACTGCACTTATAGCTGAGTTGGAGGATAGTCTGAAGCAGTTAGCAGCAGAGTTTGGGAGAGTATGTGAGAGTAAATTGAAAGTAAATGTTGGCAAAAGTAAGGTGATGAAATAAACAAGGGTTGAGGGTGGCAGTTCATTGAAGGTGAGTTTAAATGACAAGAGGTAGGAGGGTGTGGAGTATTTAGGATCGTATGTAGGAGGGAATGGAGAATGAAGGTGAATTATAGAGTAAGGGAAACAGGTAAACGACTATGGTTAATGAAGTGTCATGAGAAATAGGTGTATTGGAATGAACACAGGGAAGACTGAAAGAAGATTGATTGTGGCCATAATGCTGTTAGGAGCAGAGACTTGGAATTTGAAGAAGAAAGGAAGAACCTAAACATGTTAGAGATAAAGTATGATAAGGTTACGAGGATGGTTGAAAAAATGTGGAGGTGAGGCAGAGAGCAGGGATGGAAAGAGAATTGGCTCATGGGGTTGATCAGAGAATGCTTGGGTGATTTGCACATATGAAAAAAATAAGTGAAGAAATGCTAGCAAAAAATATGGAAGGTGGAGATGGATGGAGGGAACTTAAGGAGAAGACCAAGAATGAGGTAGATGGACAGGGTGGAAGGGGCGTGGATGCAAGAGGAACATCTGTTGAGCAGGGAAAGGAAAGAACAAGAGAAAGATGTGAATGGAGAGTGGTTGTGAATGAATGAATGAAAAAATATGCAGCCTGAAGGGACATCTATGTATTTCTTGAGCAAGTTAGAGGTCAGATAAACCAGCCTCCGTTCTTGAGCCCTTTGCAGGGCTAGTACCTGCTCAGACCCAAACCTTGCAGGTGGTCCAGAACCATTCACTTATATGGTTTGTTGTCCGCACAATGCCGCCACCGTTATTAGCGGCGGCACCCTGATCTCAGGTTAGGGAGAGTACCTCTTAACTGCAGGCAGTGCCAGGGGGGAGAGGGTGCCCCCAAGAAGCTGAGGATTACCTTGGAAGTGGAAATGGTGAGGTACTGCACCACCCCAGCCATGGTGAGTGGAAGGTGTGGTGTTGTCTTGCTGTGTATCCTCAGACCTGATCAATGGTTAGGATAACCCTTCATCCATGAGGAGCTAAGGTGGAAGGTGCATACATACATACTGTACATATACCAAAGGATTTTTCCCCCTTTCAAGGGAGGTAGCCAAAAAAAACAAAGGCATAGAAACCACTCCCACCAATTCCATCCCCTACATACTCCACTCCCCTCTAAACTCTTCCCTCTCTCTTATCTTGGCACCTCCTGGATGATGGGTCATCCCTGCAGCTTGTCCACTGCCCTGGGTCAGAAGCAGTGTCACAAGACACAGCACATCCACAGCAAGGCCGTTTCATTAAATCGGTGACCCCCCTCTCCGTCCCCTCATGCAGAAAAGGAGAAGACTGGGAGAAATCCCTTTGAGCTGCATCAGTTTATTTCTCATACATGCTCCCTCACCCCCCATCCCCCACCCACTCCCCCTCATGCATCACAATATCATCCATACACAACACATCTCCATTCACCCCTATCTTCTGTCCTCTCCCATCCTTCCTCAACATACATTTCCTGCTTTCCCAATACCCCTTTTACCCCATCCATCCATCTCATCCTTGGTTAACCCCTCATGTTCACTCCTTCCACCTCTGCCTTCCACACCATTTATTAGTCTTTCTTCACTCATTCTTTCCATGTGTCCAAACCATCCTAATACTCCTTTATCAGCCCTATCTCCCAACTCCCTTTCCACCCCTGTTCTCCTCACCTCCTCATTTCTCACTATCCAGCCTAGTAACCCCCATCACACTTCTCAGACACCTCATCTCAAACACATTCAAACTCCTCCTCTCTTCCTCCCATATGTTCCATGTTTCTGCCCTTTATAATGCTGTCAGCACAATCACTCCTTCATACAATCTCGTCTTAGCATCCATTCCCAAATGTCTATTTCTCATTACACGTTTTAATTCCCAAAGGCATTTACTTGCTTCTCTCTATTTACATTCTGCCTCCACCCCCCACTCCTCTCTTTCCTGCCACATTCACACCAAAGTATCTAAAACTATCCACTTCCTCCAGTCTCTCTCCCATAATACTCACTTCCAGTCTGCTGCCACTCTCTCTCCTTGTACATCTCATCACCTTACTTTTACCCACATTTATCTTTAACTTTAATTTTCACACACCTTCCCAAACTGTCACTAACTTCCTCAATCCCTCCTCTGATCTTGCTACAAGCACAGTGTCGTCAGCAAACAACAATTGGCTTATCTACCGCTTCTCTCCATTTTCTTTAACTATCTTCAATCCCTGACCCGCTACCCTTGCATTTACCTTGCACCACCCCATCCATGCATAAACTGAACAGCCAAGGCAACATAACGCATCCCTGATAAAGTCCCACCTTTACCTCAAACCACTCACTCCATTTCTAATCTTAACACAAGCTCTACTACTCTCATAAAAACCCTTGACTGCTCTTAACAGCTTTCCTCCTATCCTATATATCTGCAATACCTGCCACAGTGCCTTCCTGTCTACCCTGTCATAAGCCTTTTCCAAATCCATAAAACCCAGAGAACATCCTTACCTTTTCCTATAGCTTTTTCGCGTGTCTTACCACAAGGGGCAATGGACTAATTTTTGGATGGGTGTAAGGTAGACATGTGGTATGACTTGACAACCCTCCTTATAAGGGGGAAAAGGCCTTTTGGTACATGTATATACAATAGGATTCTACAATCAATTGAATAAATTTGACTGGTTTTGCTATTATCACTGTAATGAAGGGATTGTCCAAGCTGGTAACTCGTTCAGCAAAAGAACCTTTTCATTATTGAATAGCATTAAAAAAAAAATCTGGATTGTCATCATAGCAAAGGTGTTAAGGCATTCTTGTGAAACTGATGGCCTTGTTCCATTTTGGCATCCCCTTTGTATCACTAAAATGTTCTTTATTATTATTGCTTATGTTGTCTATCAGAAATATTAGGGTCTTCAGCTAATGGTCATATAACCAGATACCAAGAATTCATAAACAATTCTCATCCTAAAGTTGGATAAACTGGCAAAGCAACTAGTATTTTGTAGACATATATCAATCATGGCATTCTTTTTTATGATTGGAGATTATTTCCACTCCAAGAAGAATGCCTATCACTTAATCTACTATCCTTCCCATCTGTAACCCTTCTAAGATGTCTACTACCTCCAAGACCCATTTCATTGTGGCATTGTCTATAAAGATAAAAGCACTATTTTTTTGCTACAAAATAATAATATTCTTTTATGATTGGAAGCTAATTTTCACACAAGAATGTTATCTCTACAATCTCTCCCATCTATAACCTGCTTAGATCTCCTTTACTACTTCTGTGACTCCATCTTTTCAGCATTATATTGTCCCCAAAAAGAGAACCACTTGTTATCAGCAACAAATATAATACAACTATAATAGAGGAAAATTCTCCTGGAAAGAGTTGAACTACACACACATTCATCATAATTTCAACATGGCTTCAAAAAGGACCATCACATTGTTCACAAATCTTGCACAACAAATACTGAGCAGATTTAACGGTACCATAAAATAGAACACTCATGGATGCAGTGGACATAGATAAGGCAGATAGAGTCTAAAGACACCCTATCATTCTCTTGGTCCATTTGCCCAGGTCTAACTCGCAGGAGACCCAGTTATCTGGCAGTGGCCACCAGACTGGCCCATAGGTCACTGAAGGAAGAAACATGTTGGTGTATAGAAAATGACAAGTGTGGTTGTTCAGTGTCTTCTGTGTGATGGTTGTGTTTAGGGCAGTTTGATTCTGTGGCCTGGCCTATTCTGTGCTGGTACTGTCTTAAGAGCTGGGTTGTGTCATGAATGCAAGCAAGCTAGTGTGGTTCTCTCTTCTCTTGAGAGTGAATTTTCTCTAAGGCTGATGTCAGCTCTAGGCAGTTTGATGTCATATCAAGTTTGGTGGTTAGTCTTGAATAGTTTGTTTTTTGGTCTGGGTATGGATGTATTGTATAATACAAGTGATATATTATTGTTTATATTTGAGAAGGATGCTGATTTTTTCAGCTGGTTGTGTTTGTATGATGTAATTAAGTGGGTGAGTGGGATTAAAAGCTCTAGAATAGAACTGTGTGCCTATAATTTTCTTATGATGTCCTGTGGAAAGATTTTGGTTTCTGAGTGCTAGTGTTCTGTTGGGATGGTGTTAGTGCATTCTGTATTGTTTGTAAAGGGTCTGTTTGTTTTAAGCCAACCTAACACCACACAACACTTCATCGTAAAAGTAGACATTCTGTATTAATACAAAAGTTACAAAACAGGCTGTAGCATGAAGACTAAGCAGTTTCATATTAAATCAGGTAACCCCAAACGTAAATCCAATTCTTGAAGGGACCACTGACAGGTGCCTTGTGGTGGTCCTACAAGATAGGTAACTATCTCCTTACTGCCCCTTTTCAAAACCTGTCAACCCCTTCATCTCTAGCTAGTGGGTTGACATTTTGTCTTTGTGTTGGGCCCAAGATCTTTTATCATCTTCAGCTCTATTTCTTCCATCTTTTCACACATGAAGAGCTAACATCTGGTGACTGCTCCCCCTCTCCTGCAACTTTCAACTGGTGACAGAAGCAGTCCCACATTAAAATAACACAGACAACAGTCCAAATTTTTTCCCAGTGAAAGATTTGTGAGAGGACCTGATGACCATTGCCAGCTTTTGTGGGGCTTTGAATTTTTAGTCAGTGGAACTCAAGGCAACAATTATTATCAATGTCCCCACCCCTGAGTGACATAAGGTACTTACCACTGTTGTGGTGCAGCTTGTAACAGTCATGTGGCACTCCCTGGTATCTAGATGGTACTGTCAACAACTCTCATAATTATCTGTATTATATATACGTCTTTTAAGTTTTGAAAGTACAGTACTCTACAGTTGTAGGATTGTCCTTAGAATGCTCACATAGTATGCCATGCTTTTCGTAAATTCATTCCTAGGGTCAAATGATTCACTTTTGATTTTATTCATGGGAAACCATTGTACATAAACTACTGTATACAGTTTGCAAGTGTATTTTTTCACTTGTGTCCTATCAAGCCTATTTTCTTGTTAAAAATGTGCAGGGTTGGAGGTTTCCTAAGGATGTGTAATTGTAAAGATACTTAATATACACCCAACAGTAATGTATTTGATGATTTAATGTAATGATATACCACTTGTCAATTATAGGCTTATCATATCTCATTTACTAAAGATTAAAAACAAAAAATACATGACATGTGATAGTACGATTGTTTTTAGATTTAACCTCTAGAAAGTTTTCACGGCCAGACCTAGATAATCTGTAGTTAAGCTTAATTTCTCCCAAAAAGTTTTAGGCAGAATCATCCCAACCCTTGCTTTGATAGTGCGGATTACAATGGCTTGTAATGTCAGTGTATTGCAGTTGGAAACATTTTACTTCATAATAAGATAATTTGCAGAAATACAGTTATATAAAGGTGGGAGATGTAAGGGAGAGGGGAAAACAAGTTGATAGACATAGTTATTATTGAATGATGTTTATGAGAGTTGTGCCTCCTTGTGTTCAGAAACCTGTGTATGTGCAGTTGTTACCTGAACTGCAGGGGCCAAGTGGTTGTGAAGGTCATTGCAAGAAGGTCACATCTGTGACTCCTGATCCCCATGAATGTAGCTCATTTGAAATACATTTTTTTTCCGCTCTCTCTTTCTCTCTCACTTTGTCACTATCTCCTCTCTCTCTTTCCTCTCTCTCTTTCCTCTCTCTCTCTTTCCTCTCTCTCTCTTTCCTCTCTCTCTCTTTCCTCTCTCTCTCTCTCTCTCTCTCTCTCTCTCTCTCTCTCTCTCTCTCTCTCTCTCTCTCTCTCTCTCTCTCTCTCCTCTCTCTCTCTCTCTCTCTCTCTCTCTCTCTCTTCTCTCTTTCTCTCACTATCTCTCTCTCTGTCTTCTCTCTGTCTTCTCTCTCTCTCTCTTCTCTCTCTCTCTTCTCTCTCTCCTCTCTCTCTCTCTCTCTCTCTCTCTCTCTCTCTCTCTCTCTCTCTCTCTCTCTCTCTCTCTCTCCTCTCTTTCTCTTTCCTCCCTCTCTTTCTCTTTCCTCCCTCTCTTTCTCTTTCCTCCCTCTCTTTCTCTTTCCTCCCTCTCTTTCTTTCATCCCTCTCTCTCTCTCTCTCTCTCTCTCTCTCTCTCTCTCTCTCTCTCTCTCTCTCTCTCTCTCTCTCTCTCTCTCTCTCTCTCTCTCTCTCTCTCCCTCTCTCTCTCTCTCTCTCTCTCTCTCTCCCTCTCCCTCCCCCCTCTCCCTCCCCCCTCTCCCTCCCCCCTCTCCCATCTTTACCCCTCTCCCCTCTCTCTCCTTCCCTCCCACCCTCATGCTCTCTCTCCCTTCCTCCCTCCCTCTGCCTCCCTCTCCCCCCATCTCTATCCCTCTCCCCTCTCTCTCCTTCCCTCCCACTTTCGTGCTCTCTCTCTCTCTCTCTCTCTCTCTCTCTCTCTCTCTCTCTCTCTCTCTCTCTCTCTCTCTCTCTCTCTCTCTCTCTCTCTCTCTCTCTCTCTCTCTCTCTCTCTCTCTCTCTCTCTCTCTCTCTCTCTCTCTCTCTCTCTCTCTCTCTCTCTCTCTCTCTCTCTCTCTCTCTCTCTCTCCTTTTCCTCCCTCTCCTTCCTTCTCTCCCTCCCTTCTTCCTCTCTCTCCTTCTCTCCCTCCCCCCCTCCCCCTTTCTCTACCCCTCCCTCTCTCCCTTCCTTTCTCCCTTTCTTCCTTTCTCCCTTTCTCCTTTCCTTTCTCCCACCCTTTCTCCCTCTCCCTTCCTCCCTCTCCCTTACTCCCTCTCCCTTCCTCTCTCTCCCTTCCTCCCTCTCCCTCTCTCTCTCTCCCTTCCTCTTCTCTCTCTCTCCCTTCCTCTGCTCTCTCTCTCTCTCTCTCTCTCTCTCTCTCTCTCTCTCTCTCTCTCTCTCTCTCTCTCTCTCTCTCTCTCTCTCTCTCTCTCTCTCTCTCTCTCTCTCTCTCTCCATCTCTCTCTCTCCATCTCTCTCTCTCTCCATCTCTCTCTCTCTCTTTTTCTCCCTCCCTCTCATTCTTCCCTGCTCTCTCTTTCCTCCCCCTCTCTTTCTTCCCCCCTCTCTCTTCCCCCTCTCTCTTCCCCTCTCTTTTCCCCTTCTCCTTCTTCCCCCTCTCTCTTTCCCCCCTCTCTCTCTCTTCCTCCCTCTTTCTTCACCCTCTCCTTCCTCTCTCTTCCCCCTCTCCTTCCTCTCTCTTCCCCCTCTCTCTTCCCCTCTCTTTTCCCCTTCTCCTTCTTCCCCCTCTCTCTTTCCCCCCTCTCTCTCTTCCTCCCTCTTTCTTCACCCTCTCCTTCCTCCCTCTTTCTTCACCCTCTCCTTCCTCTCTCTTCCCCCTCTCCTTCCTCTCTCTTCCCCCTCTCTTCCCCCTCTCTCTTCCCCCTCTCTCTTCCCCCTCTCTTCCCCCTCTCTTCCCCCTCTCTTCCCTTTCTCTTCCCTTTCTCTTCCCTTTCTCTTCCCTTTCTCTTCCCTTTCTCTTCCCTTTCTCTTCCCTTTCTCTTCCCTTTCTCTTCCCTTTCTCTTCCCTTTCTCTTCCCTTTCTCTTCCCTTTCTCTTCCCTCTCTCTTCCCTCTCTCTTCCCTCTCTCTTCCCTCTCTCTTCCCTCTCTCTTCTCTCTCTCTTCCCTCTCTCTCTCTCTCTCTCTCTCTCTCTCTCTCTCTCTCTCTCTCTCTCTCTCTCTCTCTCTCTCTCTCTCTCTCTCTCTCTCTCTCTCTCTCTTTTCTCTCTCTCTCTTTTTTCTCTCTCTTTTTCTCTCCATCTCTATCTCATGCTTACACCCTCTCTTCTTCCATTTACCCCATATTTCCCCTGTGTCCACACTCTCTTCTGTGCTTCAACCATCCATGCTTTCTCCATCCTTTCCTCAGTTTCTTTCCCACTCCCTCACTTTATGTTTATGTTTTACAGATCCACAGTAGGGTGTACATTGTGATCAGGATGGAGGGCAAGAGGGGTAGTGGTGATGTGATCGGTGGAAGTCTCAGCAGTTGTGGAGGGAAGACAATTTCCCGAGATCGAGGATGTGGAACGGCGAGACGTCTACCTGCCATTGACCCTTGTCGAGGACTTTCCCACCTGCCTCAAAGTAAGGATTGGTCAGCTTTGTATACAGTAAACTCAAACGTATCTGGAATTCATGGAGATGTCAAGCTGCCAGTTAAATAATATTGCTGGTTAAATGAAAATTTCAGTCAATCCTTTGCCCTACGTCTCTCGTGCAGGAGACTTTTTTGGCTTCTAGGTAACCAGCGGTGGCTACTGGGAAGGCCTAGGGGTGACCAGGGAAGTTGTATTGTTGTATAGGGATTGTTAGTGTGGGGCATTAGAAGACAAGTTCGGTGCCTTGTATGTGTCGGTTTCATCTATGGCAGTTTGATTCTGTGGCTTGGCTTATTCTGTGTTGATACAGTATTAATATTCGATGGTGAACTAAACACGAGCATACCATTGTAGTTCTTACTTCTCCAGAGAAGGATCTTTTTCTCTGGGGCCCATTTTTGGGTGTTGTTAGTGAAGTATTTAATTTGGTGATCTTGTGTGAATGTTTTTGTGTGGGTGTATTGGGTGGTAGGTTGTTGTGTGTTTGAGTAGTATGCAGCTCTTATTTTATATTCAGTTGGTAATGCTTGTGTGTTATAAGATGAGGGAATGGAATCAAGGATTCTAGTATAGAACTGTGTACCCATTGTAAGGAACAGAAAAAGTTTGTAAAAAGACAAAACTTATAACTTGCATAGAAATTCGACCAACTGTGTTATATGGTTGTAAGATGTGGACCTTGACAGAACAACAAAAAAGGCCAGAAGTCTTTGAAAACAACATTCTTAGAAGAATCTTGGGACTAGTGTATGACTAAGAGACTGGAGAATGGAAGAGATAATGCAATAGAGAAATTAGAGAGGAGACAGGACAGCAACTACTGCAGTACATTGTATGCAGAAGAAGAGCAAGGTGGGCCGGTCACTGTGCCAGGATGGAACAAACCAGATTGCCAAAGATGGTGATGGAAGGAAGAGTGAGGGGTAGGTGCCCACTCAGAAGACAGAGATATTGATGGAGTGGTGGGTCACATGGTACAAATTAATCCCAACCTACAAGACTGGAGAGAAACGGCTGAAGACAGCCCAATCCAGAGAGGCACAGTGAAAGTGGTGATGGCATTACCTGTCCTGATAACCAATAGAGTAGTAGTAGTAGTAGCAGTTGAAGTAGTAGTAATAGTAGTAGTGGTAGTAGTTGTATAATTTTTGTACTGTTGTCCTATTGGGATGGTTTTGGTGCATCCTGTTATCTGCTTTGTTTTGCATAGAATGTGTCCTATCTTTTGCTGATTGTTAGGAAACTGTGCTGTAAAAGTGAAGTCAAGGGTGGTTCTTATGAATTGTTTGAAGACTGTAATTAGTTTTATTCTGTTATCCAAAGCCCATGCTTGCAATGGATTTTAGTAGTTTTCTTTTCTTACTGATTCTCAATGTTTGGGATGAAGGTCATATGGGTACCAAAAGTGAGGACCAGAATTTTAGGGTTCTTTTCCTGTGGAAGGCCTTGGCTTGTTCAGTTTTACAGTCTGGTGGTGTTTTTATGGTTGTCTGGAATAATCAGTGTTACTGATAATTTTTAGCAAGGGCCTGCCATTCGCTAATGTCAGAGCCATTGCTGTAATTTGTCTTAATATATTTAGCCTTGGATATTTTTAGTCACTTTTGTAATGTGTATGCTGGGTAATAATTGTTAGATTGTCTGTGTGAGTGAGAGTTTTGTGTTAAGTTTTGGTTCAGGGATTGGGAGATCTCTTATGAAGAGAGAGGATAGCAAAGGTGAAAGTATTGTTCCTTAGGGGACACTGTTGTGTAGCCTTATTGTTATTTTGGGTCACTCTGCACTGGGTCCCTGTTGAGAAGTTAACCACTTTTTGTCATTGGTGTGAATATCTTCTTAGGCAGCTCAGGTCTGGGAAATTTAACAAGTGTCTTCTTTATGTGTATGCTGGTCTCATGTTTGGTGAGTTATGGGTTTGAATTTTGCTCTCCTCGCCAATTCCCAGCAGATTGTTATTTGCCTCAACAGTTCAAGCACATAACGCATAGGTATTCTATTCAGCTGTAGATGTGTGTCTCTTGGGATAGTCTCCACATCTTCACCTTGTTTATGTCATCAGCTACTATAACCATTCTTTCAGGTGGAACTTTCTTCCAGCATTTGGGTGCTTGTAGAGTGGCTCTTATTGAATCCATGTTGCTTAGGGGATGTGAATAGTTTTATTATTACTCTTTCTGCTATTAATCTTTCCATCAGCTTGGATATGGTAGATAATAGTGATATTGGTCTCAATGATGCAGGGTTTTCTAGTGGTTTGGTCTTAATATGGGTATTACTTGAGCTCTTTTTCAGTCAGTCAGTTACCTCTGGTCTCTTGCAGGAGACCTACTGCCTCAAGTTAACTGGCAAAGGCCTCAGGACAGGTCCATAAGTCACTCACACCATACACCAAGGGCTTTTTCCCCCCTTACAAGGGAGGTAGCCAAAGTCAAAATCATAAATCCACCCCCACCCATTTCATCCCTACATACTCCTCTCCTATTCACTACCTCTCCCTCCCTCCCTCTTTTCTTGGCTCCTGGATGATGATTCATTCCTACATCTCCCCCACTGCCTTCGGTCAGAAGCAATGCAGCAAGACAGAGCACACCCACAGCAAGGCCACTTCATTTAATTGGCAACCACTCCTCACCATCCCCCATGCAGAAAAAGAGAAGGCAGGGAGAAATCCCTTCAGGCTGTGTCAAAATATCATTCACATATACTCCCTCAACCCCCATCCCCCACCCATCCCCTTCTATGCATCACAGCATCATCCATACACAACCACTCTCCACTCACCCCCATCTTCTGTCTTCCTTCCTCAACAGACACCCTCTCTTTCCCAATGCCCCTTTTACTCCATCCATCCATCTCATCCTTCCTCATGTTTACTACCTCTGCCTTCCACACCTCGTTTACTAATCTTTCTTCACTCATTCTTTCCATGTGTGCAAACTATCCCAATACTCTTTCATCAACCCCACCCCCTAACTCCCCTTCCACCTTTGCTCTCCTCCTCACCTCTTTGCTTCTCACTCTGTCCAGCCTAGTAACCCCTACCATACTTCTCAGGGATTTCATCTCGAACACATTTAAATACTTTCTCCCTTATGTTCCATGTTTCTGCCCCATACAGTGCTGTTGGCACGATCATCTCTTCACACAATGTCCCCTTAGCATCCATTCCAAATGTCTATTTCTCATTACACTTTTTAATCCCCCAAGGCATTTACTTGCTTCTCCCAATCTATATTCTACCTCCACCTCCACTCTTCCCTTTCTTGGCACCTTTGCCCCAAGTATCAAAAGCTATCCACTTCTTCCAGTCACTCCTCTCTTCCAATTTACTGCCATCCTCTCCCCCTGCACATCTCATTACTTTACTTTTACCCACTCTAGTTAGTATAATTATTTCATACGAGGAAAATGCTAAACTGTTAAGGCAAGAACATTGCCCTAGCCCTCTCTGAGAGGGGGATTTTTCAACATTGAACTGAATCATAACTAATATTACTTCAAAGTATTAATTGAGAAGTAATGGAGAATTTTTTCTTGCAGGTCTGGTGGTCTCACCGAGTAACCAGTTCCCAGCCATAATGACCTCGATGGCATCTGTGGCATCGGAGAGTGGCCTTCCTGTCGACCCCTCCCTAAACTCTATATCCTCTCTCCGTAAGTGCCTCTATCTGTTTCCTTCTCCCTTAATATATATATATCCTATCTCTCATCTCTCCTATCTTCCTGTCCCATCTCTCTCTCCCCCATCTTTCTACCCATTTCTCTTCCATCTCTCTCTCCTATCTTTCTCTTTCCTCTCTGTCTCCTCTCTCTTTGTTATTATGGTTATTATTATTACTATTATTACTATTGTTGTAACAGTATTTTAATCATGGTAAGTAATTGATTATATAATATTTGCTGCATTGCTTCTGACCAGGTTAATGGGAAGGGGACTGGTATGACTATTCATCCACAAGGAGTTAAGATTAAATATACAAACATATACCAAAGGCTTTTTCCCCCTTTCAAGGGAGGTAGCCAAAAAGAAAAAGGCATAAAAAAAAACATTCCCACCCATTTCATCCCTAAATACACTCCACTCCCCTCCATCCTTTACCCTCCCTCTTATCTTGGCACCTCCTGAATGATGGGTCATCCCTACATCTTGTCCACTGCCCTGGGTCAGAGGCAGTGTCGCAAGACACAGCACATCCACAGCAAGGCCACATCATTAAATCGGTGACCCCCCTCTCTGTCCCCTCATGCAGAAAAAGAGAAGACAGGGAGAAATCCCTTCAGGCTGCATCAAATTTTCTTGCACACACACACACACACACACACACACTACCTCACCCCCCATCCCCCCACCCATTCCACCTCATGCATCACAACATCATCCATATACAACCATTCTCCATTCACCCCCGTCTTCTGTCCTCTCCCGTCCTTCCTCAACAGACATTCCCCTCTTCCCCAAAGCCCCTTTCACCCTATCCATCCATCTCATCCTAGGTCGCCCCCTCATGTTCACTCCCTCCACATCTGCCTTCCATACCTCTTTTGATAGTCTTTCTTCACTCATTCTTTCCATGTGTCCAAACCATCCCAATACTCATTCATCCACCCTATCTCCCAATTCCCTTACCACCCCTGTTCTTCTCCTCACCTCCTCCAGGGCGACATAACACATCCCTGACGAAGTCCCACCTTTACCTCGAACCACTCTCTCTATTTCTGATCCTGACACATGCTCTACTACTCATATAAAAACTCTTGACAGTTCCTAGAAGCTTTCCTCCTATCCCATATATCTGCAAAACCTCCCACAGTGCCTTCTTGTCAACCCAGTCCATAAAAGCCAAAAAAAAATCCTTACCTTTTCCTATAGCTTTCTCACATATCTGTCTTACCACAAAAGTCTGATTACACAACATCTACCTGTTCTAAATCCACACTGTTCCTCACCAATTACTCCCTCTGTTCCTCTCCTAATCCTCTCAATCAAGATCCTTCCATAAGCCTTCCCAACTACACTTAACAAGCTAATCCCTCTGAAACTACTACACTTACATTTGTCCCCCTTTCCTTCGTAAAGTGGAACTATACAGGCACTCCTCCAGTCCTCTGGCACTCTACCCTCTCTCCAGCAAACATTGAATAACCTCACCAGCCAGTCCACCATCACTGTACCTCCTTTTTTTAGACATTCTGCATGGCATCCATCCATCCCAGGTGCCTTACCTGCTCTCATCATCTTAACAACTGCCTTCACTTCATCCTTCCTTATTTCTCCTCCATTTTCCTCACTCATCATGGTCATTTTCTTAGCACTTCCCAGTGCAACTATCTTTCTCTCCCTATCCTTCACATTTAGCAACTCCCTAAAATACTCTGCCCATCTTCCCCTTACTGCCTTCTCCTCCATTATCATCTCTCCATATGCACTTTCTACCTTTTCTTCTCTATTTGATTCGCCTCCTCTTCCTCTCTTAATTTCTTTCCAAAACATCTTTTTATTACTTTCAAAATTTTCTGTCATACTCTTATCCCATTTCACATCTGCTCTCCTCTTTGTCTCCTTTACCTTTTGCTTTACTTCTCTTTTCTTTTCTTTGTACCTCTCATACGACTCCCTCGTCCTATTTTGTAACCAATCTGTGTAAGCTCACTTTTTCTCTTCTCCAACCTTCTTTGTCTCCTCATCCCACCATTCACTACCCTTCCTTCTATTTCCTTCCATCCTTCTTGTTCCATACACCATCTTTGCACACTTTGTGACTCCCTCCTTGAACCATCCCCATTCCTCCTCCACTCCTAGTTCTACTCTGTCCTTCACTCCCTCCCATTTCTCTCTCAGCTTCTTCTTGTACTCCTTCGATTTTTCCTTTTCATTTAAAGAGTTGACTCTAAGCACCTCCCTACCTTTTGTCCTTTTCCTCTTTCTCCATCTATCCTCCACTCTCAACTTACCTTCCACCAGAAAATTATCTGATATTCCCCCACTCTCTCCCCTTAGCACATGTATATCTTTAACTCTTCCTATTATACTCCTGTTTACCACTACATAGTCCATTAACGCTCTATCTACCTTCCTTCCCTCCACCACCCTCTCCCATGTGTATTTATGCTTGACTTTCTTCCGAAACACTGTATTTGCTATCATCAACTCACTTTCTAGACGCATCTCCACCATCAACTCTCCACTACAACTCTTTCCTGGAACTCCACATTTCTCAACCACTCAGTCATTTGGTTCATTTCCTATCCTAGCATTAAGGTCTCTCAATACTACTACATTGACGTTCCTCCCAAATTCCTCTATGCACTCATTTAAATCCATTCAAAAAGCCTCCCTTTCTTCTACACTCTTCTCACTGCCAGGTCCATATGCACTTACTAAAACCCACATCTCCTTTCCCAGTTTCACCTTCATCCACATTATCCTTCAAGAAACCTCCTTCCACTCCACTACACATTTACCTATCTCTTCTTACTAGTATAGCCACCCCTTCTCTCCCTCGCCCTCTCTTCACTCCTGAGAACCTTCCAATTACACTCCCAAACTCACACTTGCCCTTCCCTCTCAACGTAGTTTCACTCAAAGCCAACACATCCATCTTTCTTCTCACAAACATACTACAGTACTACCTCTCATTAACGGGCGTTAATTAGCTCTGTTTGCGGTGTTTTTGCTATGTTTTTGGTGCTGTTGTTTAGTGCATGCAATCACTATGCCACCCAAAAACCACTCCAAATCAACGGATTATTCACATAAACGGACACCGTTACCCCCCTTTTAGTCTGTTAATGTGAGGTAGTACTGTACTTATCTCTTCCCTTTTACTCTCATCTGTACCACATCCACACACATTAAAAGACCCAAACCTTAGGGTGCTAGTTGGAAAACTCCTAGACCCTCTTATGCCTTTACTTCTTTTAGGAATGTCCCCTGTGGGGCTACAGGGAGAAGGATGCCTGGTCCCAATCCCCATCCTGTTTTTCTCGCCTCTTACGATCTAAGTGGGAATACTTAGCATCCTCACATACTCACTGGGCCACCCCTACCTTATAAGAGGGATAGGGCCTTTTTAGTATATGTATACATGTATATACTTATGAGGAAAGACTAAAAATACTGGGTCTGCCAACTTTGAAAGATTGAAGAGAAAGAGGTGGTATGATTATAGTATTCAGATCACTAAAGAGGAGATTGCATTGACAGAAGAGATCTCCAGATTAAAGATGGGAGTAGATTAAGAAAGACTAAAGGATGTGAAGAAGTAAAATTTTCCATATAGGTGTATAAATACTTGGAACAGCTTGGGAAATGATTTAGCCCAAGCTCAAACAATAAACAAGTTCAAATCTACATACATACATATACCAAGGCCTTTTCCCCCTTTCAGGGAAGGTAGCCAAAAAGAAAAAGTCATAAAATCATTCCCACCCATTCCATCCCTAAATACACTCCACTCCCCTCCACCCTCCCTCTTCTCTTAGCACCTCCTGGATGACGGGTCATCCCTGCACCTTTAATTGGAAATCAAGGATATAGATTAAGTTGGAACTGTATATGAATTTGAGGCTAGGTACGATAAAAAATTAGAAAACAGGAAACGGGACCTAAAGAGCATTGCTCCTTTCCTGTATACTTCAGTTAGGTAAATACATGTAAACAAATATATTTATTTATTATTATTGTTGTTGATAGGGGAAGGAAGGCCAAGAACAGAGCAAGTTGGAGGAAGTGAATTATCATTCTTTTTGAAATGTAACAATTTAATGAAACGGCCTTGCTGTGGATGTGCTGTGTCTTGCAACACTGCCTCTGACCCAGGGCAGTGGACAAGATGCAGGGTTGACCCATCATCCAGGAGGTGCCAAGATAAGAGGGAGGAGGGGAGTGGAGTGTTTTTGGGATGGAATGGGTGGGAATGGTTATTATGCCTTTTTCTTTTTGGCTACCTCCCTTGTAAGGGGGAAAAAGCCTTTGGTATATGTATGTAAATACCTATCTTGGTTTAAAAAGATTTTAGGCTTGGAATTATATTTTATGTTCCAGTGAGAGGAAAATAAGTTAAAGCTTGAATCTCAGTGTATTTTGGGTCGGTGAATTTGCCATCATTTATGTTGAGGTAAGAGGTCTTAACCCCTGGATTATGACAATGCCTATATAGATGTCATGAGGCACGAGTGAGTATATGAGGATGCCAGGATTGGTGTCCTGATTATATTTATTTTGTAGTTGTAGCTAAGTAACCCCTGTATTCTGTGTCTAGGCTTGATGGCGTTTTCTGTGGTTATGAACATTCTGGGGGAGAGAGAATAAATATAACAACTGTAACTTTATATTTTATAGTGCACATATTGTAATGCATCATCATACATTAGGCAGCTAATGTGCATGGGAATATTTGATTCGTATTGAAGAATTTAAGGATTAGGATAGGCATTTCCTCAACCAGAGAAAAAATAGGGAAGGTTTCTTGCAAGGGAGAACCAAGGCTTCATATTAATCCTTCTATTTTTTGTTTGATTGAAGTAACTTTATTCTCATCAGTTATGATAGGGTTTTAACTTAGGAGGAAATGGATGCAATTATAGTTGCAGCTGAAAGATACAAGATGGGTCACTTCCTATATAATACAACTAAAGGTGCCAAGATACGAGGGAGGGTGGAGAGGAGTGGAGTGTGTTTAGGATTGAAATGTGTGGGAATGGTTTTATATGCCTTTTTCTTTTTGGCTACCTCCCTTGTAAGGGGGAAAAAGCCTTGGTATATGTATGTAGGTAAAATACACAATGTGATAATTTTTAACATGACTATTGCAGAGGGAGGAGCTCCAGATATCTTGTGTAACAAGATGCGAAGTGTCTCCCTCATGGCTGTGAAAAAGGAAAGCTTCAAACTCATAGATGAAAAGGAAGATATCTTGGTAAGTTACTGTGCGATCATTACCCTGTTATTGGAAAGTATAAATTAAGGTTACTGGATTTGTTTCTGTTTTAGGTAGAGTTATGATGCATCGTGTGCCAGGCACTTGCTCAAGAACAAGCTCATACCCTCACAGGATGGGCTGGGATTGCCATACAGTATCAGTAATGTTTAAGGTTCTGCTAAGAATTTTAAAGACCAAAATAGAACAGAAAGGCCAACAGAAGTGGTACATTAATAGATACAAGGTACAAGATACAAGATACATTGATACAACAGAAGTGTTACATTGATAGATACAAGGTGCAAGATACACTGGTAGGTACAAGATTCTTGGTGTAACATTCATTTCATTCAAATAAGAAATCACAAACATGAGGACAAAATGCAAACCTAGATGTAATGTGCTTGAACAATTGAGGGAACAGTATTTGGACAAAACAGAAACTATTACTACAGTATATAAACAATACATACACTCAATGATGAATTATGTGAGCCCTGTATGGACCCATAATCTCACTAAGACACACCACAACACCCTGCAGACCATACAGAACAAAGCTTGAAAGCTAATTACATGCTGCACAAATACAATGCCTACAGACCATTTACACCATGAAAAGAAAGTCCTCAAAGTCAAGGATCAACTTGAAACGAGACACACAAACATTTGCTGCAGCCTCCACAAACACAGCACACCCTCTGCACTACATAGCAAACACCCACACACACACCAAAACATCAAAACAACACCCAAATACCTATATCACACACAAATACTCTCTTCTCTGCCTTTACAACCACCACATGCCAGCCTCCAGAAGCATATCTATAATCTTATCGCTCACTGCTCCATCAACAAACTGAAATACAGTACATCGCTGCATGCCAGACCTTCTTGATATCCTTTTGAATCCTCTCTCCATCAAAAGGACAGATTCCACCTAGCCAAACTTACAGTGCAGCCACCATCCAACTCTTCTAATCTATGGGAAGAGGCTGGATGACTGCATTGCAGATAACTGTCTAGGATGCAGCACTTCACCCCATACTATACAACACATTGTGGAAGACTGTATTGTATGCCACTATGCATGCCAACATCACAATATACACACTATAAAAGATTTGTGGGAAAAACCACTTCCAGCCATGATGTTTCTTAGAGAGGTGGGACTGCTCGGCCAGTCTATAGAACTCCAACAACAACAGAAAGGCCAATCTGAAAACATGGCTTTCATATAAGTATTCAGCTAGAGTATTCATTTATAAACACACAGTGGGTTTTTTGGATTGGTGAACCATGTGTGTGGGATTTGATTTGGCCACCTTACTTTCATTATATGGGGGGGAAATGCCTTTTGGTTTATGTATGTATCATAGTGGGTTGTTAAGGAGACTTAATTCATATAGTTCAGATGATAAATGCCAAGAACATTCCTGACATAGATTATGTATGTAGAACTGGGCTATGGTTTGTCAAATGTGTTTTAAATCTGTTAGTCTTCCACCATGCTGCCCAAATCAAAGTAGTTTGGTGAGGCACAATTCTTCCATAGCTGAAGTTAGTTTATTCCCAATGCTTCATCATATGATGACTTCTTCCCTCCTTATCCACTGAAAAATAGATTATGAACCAGATAGAATTTCCCTGCAGGTCACATCATTCCTTTATCCATTCATAATGTCCCTCCATTCACTCCTATAATTTCCACACTATTCCCTGGTCAACAAACATTCCACATTCATCAAGAGCCTCCTTTATCCCATCCATTTATCCCATTCTCAGTGTCATCCCAGTCACTCCATTCACATCTGCTTTCTATACCCTCTTTGCTAGTGTTTCTTGGTTCATTCTTTCCACATCCCCAAACCAACTCCACATTCTCTATTCTTCCCAGACTGATGGCTTCCTCCCCACCCTTGTCTTCTGACTTACCTCCACAATTCTTTATCCACTCTTGTAACCTCTATTTGTCAAACACTTCATCACAGAAATATTCAGTCTCTTTCTCTCCACCTCCCTCATACTTCATATTTCTGTTAGAAAAAGTAGAAGGAAGTTAAAGATAAATGTGGGTAAAAGTAAGGTGATGAGATGTACAAGGGAAGAGGATGGCAGTAAATTGGAAGTGAGTATTAAGGGAGAAAGGCTCTAGGAAGTGGATAGCTTTAGATACTTGAGAGAGAATGGCAGGAAAGGGAGGAGTGGAGGTGGAGATAGAATGTAGACTGAGAGAAGCAAGTAAATGCCTAGGGGGGATTAAAAAGTGTAATGAGAAATAGACATTTGGAAATGTATGCTAAGATGGAAGTTATGTGAAGGGGTGATTGTACCAAGAACACTGTATGCAGCAGAAACATGGAACATAAGAGAGGAAGAGTTTGTGTTTGAGATGAAATACCTGAGAAGCATAGTAGGGATTATTGGGCTGGATAATGTGAGAAATGAGGAGGAGAGCAGCAGTGGAAAAGGAGTAGGGAAATAGGATTGATGAAAAAGTATTGGGATGGTTTGGACACTGGAAAGAATGAGTGAAGAAAGATTAGTAAAAGAGCTGTGGAAAGCATGGAGGATTGGGAGTATGTGTGAATGATATTTTGATGCAGCCTGAAGGGATTTCTCCCAGTCTTCTCTTTTTCTGCATGAGGGGACAGAGGGGGGGGTGCCAATTAAATGAAGCGGTCTTGCTGTGGATGTGCTGTGTCTTGCTGCATTGCTTCTGACTCAGGGTAGTGGATGAGATACAGGGATGACCTGTCATCCAGGAGGAGCCAAGAAAAGAGGGATGGAGATGTGGTAAGTGAGAGTGGAGTATGTGAGGATGAAATGAGTGGGAGGGGATTTATGCCTTTGACTTTGGCTACCTCCCTTGTAAGGGGAAAAAAGCCCCTAGTATATGTATGTATGTTTACTCCATATAGTACCATGAATACAGTTACTCCATAACAACTTTGTTTTTGGGTTTATCCCAAATACCTATTCACTTGCTTTAGCATCTGTGTCTCCATTCACTGTCATAGACTACCCCAAATACTTAAAACTCTACACTTGTGTAAGCTTCTCACCTTTCATACTCACATTGAACCTGCTACCATCATTAATCCCTCTACATCTCCTCACTTCATTTTTATCTACATTTACTTGGGATGAGGTGGATGGATGGGGTGAAGGGGGCTTTTGGGAAGAGGGGAATGTCTGTTGAGGAAGGACGGGAGAGGACAGAAGACAGGTGGTGAATGGAGAATGGTTGTATATGGATAATGTTGTGATGCATGATGTGGAATGGGCGGGGGGGATGGGGGGTGAGGTAGTATGTGTGAGCAAATTTTGACGCAGCCCGAAGGGATTTCACCCCGTCTTCTCCTTTATGCATGGGGGGACGGAGAGGGGGGGGTCGCTGATTTAATGAAGCGGCCTTGCTGTGTATGTGCTGTGTCTTGCGACACTGCTTCTGACCCAGGGCAATGGACAAGGTGCAGGGATGACCCGGCATCCATGAGGTGCTAAGATGAGAGGGAGGGTGGAGGGGTGTGGAGTGTATTCAGGGATGGAATGGGTGGGAATGATTTTATGCCTTTTCCTTTTTGGCTACCTCCCTAGTAAGGGGGAAAAAGCCTTGGTATATGTATGTATGTATGTATGTACTTGTAATTTTACTTGTGGAAAATGTGTATGGATGATAATGTTGTGCAAGGAAGGGAGGGATGGGGTTTAGAGGGTACGTACGTGTGAATAATATTTTGATGCAGCCTGGAGGGATTTCTCCCCATCTCTTTTTCCACATGAGGGGACAGAGTTGGGGGCTACTGATTAAGTGAAGTGGCCTTGCTGTGGATGTGTTGTGTTTTGCTTTATTGCATTTGACCCAGGGCAGATGGTGGATGCAGGGATGACCTGTCATCCATGAGGAGCTGAGATGGGAGGGGGTGAAGGGGAGGGAAATGGGTGGGAATAGATATGTGCCTCTGCCATAGCTACCTCCTTTTGATGATGATGATGATATGGTTTAACATCACAAACTCCCCCCTATTGGGAGGCTAGGATGGTGCCCCTCACAGAGGACTTTGTAGCATGGAATTTAATGAACCATGCCCTTGGTTCAACTTGCCAGTGGCAGGATTCGAACCACCAACCCCTCGACTTTTGCTGCAAGTAACGATGCCTTAACCCGCTCAGCCAGCGGGAAAAAACTATGTATATTGATAAACTTGTAAAACTTCTCTTTCATAATGTTCCTGAAGCCCAGTGATGGGTACCTGCTGCCCATTTTCAAAATTTGTTCACTCCCCTCCCCCCACCCCCTTTCTTCTATCTGGATTTGCAGCCCTGAGGGGCTGGCACTCGGTTTCTGGATTGGATCCAAGGTATGTCTCTATTCCACTAGCAACTACTCCCCTCCATCTACTACTTTTAGCCAGCAACATGGGAATATTCCCTCACTATTAGAAAATAGACAACTCTTTAAAAGTTTTTTCCAAGAGAGATCTGGATACTACATGGATAAAGGAAAACTGGTGGTTAAGAGATAACATTGATGGTACTAAAAGGGTGAAAAGGACGTGGAAAGGAGGACATGATTAAAATCGAGTCTTTATTTTACAGGTAAAGAATGAGGCAGAACTACTCCAGAAAATGGGATGTAAGCATCAAGAGGACCTGCAAGTCAAGGTGGTGTCCATCTTCGGGAATACAGGAGAGGGCAAGTCTCATGCTCTTAATCACATCTTCTTTAATGGAAAAGAAATATTTAGGTAAACATGTGTTTGTAATGTAAGAAGGATTATGGGGTAGAATATAGATTTTCTTATGATTAAATTCAATATTTATTGTCGGCTAAATACAGACTCTGGCCAGAATGAACAAGGTTTTGCTCCTAAACAAAATACTTTGTAGACTGAAATTAGCCTTTGCAAATTTTAGGTATGCTCTAATATTGAAAAAATAAATGACAACTGAGATTGTTTATGCAAGATTATCTTTTTCTCTTTTTTTTTTTCTTTCTTTCTCTGTCTCACTCCCCTCTTTCTCCCTCTCCTCTCCCTCTCCTCTCCCTCTCCTTTCCTTCACCTTACCTTTCCTTCACCTCACCTTTCCTTCACCTCACCTCTCCCTCATCTCTCTCTCTTTCACCTCACCTCACTCATCTCTCTCTCTTCACCTCTCCCTCTCCTCTCCTCTCCTCTCTCACCTCTCCTCTCACTCTCACCTCTCCCTCTCTCTTCCTTCTCTTTCTCTCCCTCTCTCCTCTCTCCCTCTTCTTTCCCTCTTCTTCTCTTTCTCTCCCCTCTCTTCTCTTCTCTCCCTCCCTTCTCTCTTCTTCTCTCCTCTCTTCTCCCTCTTCTTTCTCACTCTCATCTCTCTCCTCTTCTCCTCTCCTCTCTCCCTCTCCCTCTCTTCTCTCTCTTCTTTCTTCTCTCTCTCTCCTCTCTCTCCTCCTCTCCTCTCCTCTCCTCTCTCTCCTCTCCTCCCTCTCATCCCTCTCCTCCCTCTCCTCTCTCCCTCTCCTTCCTCCTCTCTCTCCTCCCTCCCTCTCCTCCCTCTCTCTCCTCCTCCTCCTCTCCCTCCTCACCCCTCTCCTCCCCCTCCCTCTCCCCTCTCTCCCTCTCCTCCTCTCCCCTCCCTCCCCATCCTCCCCTCCTCTTCTCCCTCCCTCCCTTCCTCTCTTCCCTCCTCTCTCTTCCTCCTCCTTCTCCTTTCTCCCCCACTCTCCTCCCTCTCCCTCTCCTCCCACTCTTCCCCTCTCCCCTCCCTCTCCTCTCTCTCTCTCCCCTCTCCCCCTCTTCCCCTCCTCTTCCCCTCCTCTTCTCCCTCTTTCCCCTCTTTCCCTCTTTTCCCTCTTTTCCCTCTTTTCCCCCTTTCCCCATCTTTCCCCATCTTTCCCCATCTTTCCCCTTCTTTCCCCTCTTTCCCCTCTTTCCCCTCTTTCCTCTCTTTCCTCTCTTTCCTCTCTCTCTCTCTCTCTCTCTCTCTCTCTCTCTCTCTTTCCTCTCTTTCTCTTTCCTCTCTTTCCTCTCTCTTTCTCTCTCTTTCCTCTCTTTCCTCTCTTTCCTCTCTTTCCTCTCTTTCCTCTCTTTCCTCTCTTTCCTCTCTCTCTCTCTCTCTCTCTCTCCTCTCTCTCTCTCTCTCTCTCTCTCTCTCTCTCTCTCTCTCTCTCTCTCTCTCTCTCTCTCTCTCTCTCTCTCTCTCTCTCTCTCTCTCTCTCTCTCTCTCTCTTTCCTCTCTCTCTCTCTCTCTCTCTCTTTCTTTTCTCTCTCTCTCTCTCTCTCTCTCTCTCTCTCTATCTCTCTCTCTCTCTCTCTCTCTCTCTCTCTCTCTCTCTCTCTCTCTCTCTCTCACTTTCTCTCTTCCTCTCTCTTTTTTCTCTCTCTCCAAATCTATCTCTATCTCTAAAGAATGTGTAATAAGTTTGCATTATTCCACAGAACAAGCCCTAGTCAGACATCTTGCACCATTGGAGTATGGGGAGCATATGATGAAAAGTCAAAGGCATTAATTCTTGATACTGAAGGAATGCTCGGAGTATCAGATAACCCTCACCGACGGAAACGTCTTTTATTAAAGGTAATTTTAATTTCATGTGATTTAAGTGGGAAAGGGTGTTTGGTGTATTTCCCTAATTGTATTATACAAGAAAGGAGTAATGCTTGAGGATCCCTGTCTCATACTCTCTAATTATCATACCTAGCTTCAAATTCATGTATGGTTCTAACTTGGGCTGTATCCTAATTTTTTAGTTATCATACTTAGATTTATATTCATGTATGGTTCCAGATTAGGCTGTATCACGTAGGTTATTCCAAGTATTTTTATATCTGTCTGGAAAGCTGTATTTCTTCATTTCCTTTCAACATTTACTATTTTTTCAATTTGTTTTCATGACCTTTTTAAAGCAAAAGAAGCAAGAACCACATTAGGTTACTTGCACTGAAGACACCAGCCAACGTTAAAATAGTGTCATTTTTCCCCAAGATGGAACCATCACACAGAGGGCATTGAACACCTCATCATACACTGCTCTGCACTAACTATTCCCAAACAACACAATATTTCTTCCCTGTATGACATAAGGGTTCATCCACTAACTGTTCCCAGACACTTAGAACCATGGGTCTCCTACAAGAGAAACCTGGGGCAATAGATTGATTGATTGACTTTGTAAAGCCTTCCCATCTGTAATCAAGAGATTTCTTGTCAGTATTGTATACTCCCATTAGCAACCAGTACATTGTAATCAAGTCACCTCTTTCTTTTTTATATTTCAATGTTGGCAGATTGATCATTCTATACCTTACCTGTCAGGCTGGAACCAGTTTGGTCACTGCCCTCTCTATCTTCTTGTATCTTGATTATATCTGTCACTCTGTGGGGACCATACCACTGATGGAGTGGATCCAGGATATCTGTCACTCTGTGGGGACCATACCTCAGATGGAGTGGGTCCAGGATATGTCACTCTGTGGGGACCGTACCTCAGATGGAGTGGGTCCAGGATATCTGTCACTCTGTGGAGACCATACCTCAGATGGAGTGGGTCCAGGATATCTGTCACTCTGGGGACCATACCACAGATGGAGTGGGTCCAGGATATCTGTCATTCTGTGGGGACCATACCTCAGATGGAGTGGGTCCAGCATATCTTTCACTCTGTGGGGACCATACCTCAGATGGAGTGGGTCCAGCATATCTGTCACTCTGTGGGGACCATACCATAGATGGAGTGGGTCCAGGATATCTGTCACTCTGTGGGGACCATACCACAGATGGCGTGGGTCCAGGATATCTGTCTGTTAACTTCAACTGTATTTCTAACACTTTTTTTCACACATGGAGAGCTGACAACTGATGACTGCTCTCTCGTTACTTTGAGCCAGTGACACTGATACAACACAAATGACAGTGCAAAGTTTCTCAGTGAGATCTGTGGGAGGTTCTTAGGACTGTTGCCAGTCACTGTGGGGCTGTGGGTTTCTCACATAGTGAAAATCGAGGTAACAATTGATTAGCCCCCAACAGGAAAATTAGGCATATAACTATCATCATATTTTGTTTTACCTTTCACCAGGTCTTAGCGATATCAGACATAGTTATATATAGAACCCGATCACCAAGACTTCAGACGGATATGTACAAATTCCTACATGAGGCCTCAAGAGCTTATACCAAGTATGTGGGTTTATATATGTATGTATACATATTTCTTATAGAGTTTTTTGTATTAGTTCTTTTTATACTCATGAGTGAAAATGGACATAAATGATAAGATTCACAAATGATAATGATGGTGAAAGGTGAGGCTTGAGGATGTGGATTTTTTTTTTTTTTTTTTTTTTTGAGCTGTATGTAGTAGTGAATAAAGGATTTGATGTGGAAGTAAATTATGATATAAAAAGCAAGTAAATGTCTGGGTGGAATGAAAAGTTATGAACAGGGTGAGAAATGTGGAGGTAAGGCAAAGAACAGACATGGAAAGAGAGCATAGGGTAGATCAAATAGTACTGAGATGATTTGGGTTCTGGGTATGTGGAAACAGTGAATGAGGAAAGACTAACAAAAATTGTAGAAATCAGAAATGAATGGAGTGAACTTCAGAAGAAAACAAAAGAATGAGGTGGATGGATGGGGGTGGAAAGGGGGCTATGGATGCACATTGAGCATCTATTGAACAGGGAAGAGAGAGTGCAAAAGATAGGAATGAATAGAGAAAGATTATGAATGGCCAAGAGGATGTTGCTCACTGGGTTGTTCTTCTCAATCTGCTTTGAAAATTATTTTAAATAGATGAGGAATGGGGGCTGGCATGTAATAAATGGTAGGGGCAAACAAGCTCCTGTGTCAGGCCCTGCTATGGAAGTGCAGCACCTTACTGCATTGCCTTTGATCTGGGGAGTGTGTCAGAGATGACCCTTCATCCATGATGTGCTGAGATGGGAGGGGGTGGTAGATGGGTTTTAATTGTGCATGAAGTGAGTTTGCTTTTATTTGGCCATTGTCCTTGAAAAAAGAAAAGGGCCATTGTGTGTGTGTGCGTGTGTAAATCTCTTGCTTTTGGACAGTGGTATAAACAATAATGAGTTTAGGTTTTAAAAGAATTTTCAGGAAAACATTGCTATGAATGGGCAACTAATGCAAGTGTTAATCTAAATAGCTTTTGGTGCTTTGAGTAAAAACAATTTTTTTTACTTTTGGTGCATTGTCACAGATACTTCAAGGATGACCTAGCAGCAGTCAGCCAGAGAGCAAACTATGATGACAACTTTGGACCTGTAGCCATAATCTTCCATGATACTAAAAACACTAGTGTACTCACAAATGGTAAGCATTATGATCACCAAAACCTTTACTACTCATACTCATCACCATCACTCTCTACAAATGCAACTATTCCCACTATAGGTAAACAAAAATTACAGGAAGAAAATTTTCATTGGAAACCACAAGGTAGATATAACCAAATGATGCTGTGATGTATGGAAGGGAGTGGGTGGGGGGATGGAGGAGAGGGAGTACATGTGAATGATATTTTGATGCAGCACGAAGGGATTTCTTCCAGTCTTCTCTTTTTCTGCATGAGGGGACGGAGAGGGGGGTTGCTGATTAAATGAAGTGGCCTTGCTGTGGATGTAAGAACATAAGAAAGAAGGAGACTCCAAGGGACCGTAAGGCCTATATTAGAGAGTTCCATGTCCATTACCACCTGTCATCCCTATTCATAAAGTTGTCTAACCATTTCTTAAAACAGCTGATAGTTTCAGCACTCACTACATGGTTACTGTCTATTCCATTCATGGACCACCCTATTAGTAAACCAATTCTTGCCTATTTCCTTCCTAAATTTAAATTTTTCCAGTTTAAATCCATTACTGTTACTTCTGCCTTGTTGTCTTACTATGATGACCTTGTTTGCATCACCCTTGTTAGGCCTTTGATCCACTTAAACACCTCTATTAGATCACCCTGCACTCTGCATCTTTCCAGAGAGTGTAAGTTAAGGTGCCAAAGCCTCTCTTCATAAGGTAAATTTCTAAGCCCATGTATCATTTTGGTCATTTTCCTCTGTACCGATTCTAGTGAATTGATGTCCATTCTATAAGATGGAGACCAAAACTGTACAGCATAGTCAAGGATGGGTCAAATTAATGCTAGATATTTTGATAATTACCTCTGCACTTCTATTGGTAACTATCCTAGCAATGAAACCTAATGCTCTGTTAGCTTTATTCCTGGCACTAATGCACTGTTTCCTGGATTTAAGGTCAGGACTCACTAGAACTCCTATTTCTCTCTCGCATTCAGTTTTCTCTGAAAACATGTTGTATAAGCTATATCCATTTTTGGGGTTGTGTAGCCCTACATTTAACACACTGCACTTAGAGATATTTAAGTTCAAATTCCATTTCACCGACCATGTGAACAATTTGTTAAGATCATCCTGCAGAAACTCAGCATCATCTTCTGTGTCTTGCTGCATTGCTTCTGACCTAGGGAAGTGGGAGAGATGCAGGGATGATCCATCATCCAGGAGGAGTCAAGAAAAGAGAGAAAGGTCACTCTGTGAGAGAAAGGTCAAGAAAAGGGGTGGTGAATGGGAGTGGAGTATGTGGGTATGAAATGGGTGGGAGTGGATTTAAGCTGGGGTGGAAATGGAGATGGGAGATAGGACTGATGAAAGAATATTGGAATAGTTTGGACACATGGAAAGAATGAATGAAGAAAGATTAGTAAAAAGAGGTGTGGAAGGCAGAGGTGGAGGGGAGGGAACTTGAGGGGACCACCAAGGATGAGATGGATAGGTGGGGTGAAAGGGGCATTGAGCTGGAGGGAAATGTCTGTTGAGCAAGAAAAAGAGAAGGCAGGAGATAGGAGTGAGTGGAGAATGGTTGTGTATAGATGATACTGTGATGCAAGGAAGGTAGGAGGTGGGGGATATGGGGTAGGAAGTGGTTATGTATTAATGATATTTTGACACGGCCTACATGAGAGGACAGAGAAAGGGGATCCCCAATTAAGTGAAGCGGCTTTGCTATGGATGTGCTATGTCATTGTAATGGTCGGGATACAGGGATGATCCATCATCCATGAGGAGCTAAGATGAGAGGGAAGAAAGGGTGGTGGATAACAGTGGAATGGGTGGGAGTGGGTACTTGCCTTTTGATTTTGGCTACCCCCCCCTGTAAGTGGGGAAAAGCACTTGGTGTATAGATAGACAGTCACTTGAGCAAAGAAGGAGAAGGCAGGGTATAGGGTGAGCGGAGAATGGTTGTGTATGGATGATATTTTGATGCAGTCAGAAGGGATTTCTCCCATCTTTTCTATTTTCTGCATGAGGGGATGGAGAGGGTGCCGTTTGTCATGTAAGTGAAGTAGCCCTGCTATGGATGTGCTGTGTCTTGCTGCATTGTTTCTGATCCAGGGCAGTGGGCAGGAGATAGGGATGACCCTTCATCCACAAGGAGCTAAGACAAGAGCAAAACAATGGTGGTGGATGGGAGTGGGTGCATGCCTTGGACCTGGCTATCTTATAAGGGGAAGAAGCCTTTTGTATATAGATTATTATAATTATCATTATCGTTATTATTATTACTAGAATGAACGATAATCTTTTCCATACTAGATGCTTCTGATCGCACACCAGAGGAGCAACTTCGGGAAAACTTCTCAAAATTAAAGCTTAAGATTGATGGATTCCGTGGTCTGCAATATGTGGGTATGCAGTCAGGAATGGATGATACTGATTTTTCGACTATAAGAGAAAAAGTGACTGAAGAGCTAGATAACAGACGAGTTCGGTCACCCAGGAAACCTGGGGTTGTTCTAGATATGATCAAGGTAAGTGATTATGATTTAGGTTCCTTGTTTTACCAATATTTTTCCATTTCCATCCTCAAACGTACAACCCATTTAATATTGGTTTACTTATTAGATTTAATTTTAGTGAATGGGAAAGGATTGATCATCATAATGGCCACAAAAATCTGGTTCCCCTCAACTTTTTTAGTGTTGTCATTCCCAGTGTTAAATAAACTTTTCTAGCACCAGCCTGATTTGGGTCTAAAGATATAATTGACATGAATTAATGTATTAAGATAACTTCAACTCTGCTACATTACATTCCCTACACACAATAAAACCATCTGATGTTTGCTGTTATAAGATTTGTAAAGGGCATCATCATAATATTTACATATATGTAGTATACTGGAAAGGAGTTTCATTCATGAGGTCACACCTCTTTTACTTCATTTATCATAAATACATACATGCCAGCTTTGACTGTTGGGCCCTGCTTTGGCAGTGCTGTGCCTCGCTTTATTGCTTCTGACCCAAGCAGTGAGTAGGGGACAGGAAAGAACCTTTGTCCGTGAAGAATTGATAGAAGGGTTTTGGATGGTAAATGACTCTGTCATCCCCCTTACAAGAAATTGCCTTCAGGTATATATGTGTTTATGTATGTACATACATACATACATACATACATACATACACACATACAGACATTACCTAAAGGCCCTTTCTTGTAATGGGGATGACTGAGTCATTTACCATCCAAAACCCTTCTATCAGTTCTTCATGGACAAAGATTCTTTCCTGTCCCCTACTCACTGCTTGGGTGAGAAGCAATGAAGCAAGGCATAGCACTGCCACAGCAGGGCCCAACAGTCAGAGCTGGTGACCTACCACATTGCTTCATTACATAGCAGTCCTGTGCCCCTCATCTACTCAAGAATTAATATACCAAACAAGTAGAAATACCTAAAGAACCCTGTCAATTTCTGGTCCATTCACAGCTATTTAACACTTGTACCTATCTTTTGCCCTCATGTCCCAGTTCAAGACATTACTCATAGACCCAATGCCCCTTTCATCCCATCCACACACCTCATTCTTAGCCCCTGTGCAAAGGTTGACATGGAAATTTGTAAGTTTTCCACCTGTCACACATAGCCTTGAATTTGTTTATAGTTTAGCTTGGACCTGTCATTGTGGACTCTATTACAGATATTTACACTTTCTGAAGGGGCTGTTCAAGAGAACAATTATAACTTTTCCCTCAGATTTTGTTAGATGTCATTAATAATTCATCTTTAGATGAGAAATTTTATTTTAGTTACTTGAAGAGGTGTCCTGCTGTGAAAGTTAATAATGATAAAATTATCTTCATTTTCAGACTATAAACAAGAAATTTAGTGGTGATATTCAAAGCAATGAATCTGCTTTCCCAGATGAGTACTTTACGTGTCCATGCATCTGCACATCTTGTTCAGCGCGTTGCTGTCTACACATGAATCATGCAGAGCATGAGAGTAGTGTCAAAGTTCATAAAGCAGAAACTAAGTGTAAATACCAACATCAGTTTGACAATAAAATATATTTATGTCGGAAATGTGATATAGGAGGTAGGCGGTCTGTTGTAGTGCCCAAGACTTCTGGAGCTAAGGACAATACTTGGTTAGGTTTGGCCAAGTATGCATGGGCAGGGTAAGGATGTCTTCCTTTTCTTCTTCCTTTTCTTTTTTCTTTTCTTTTTTCTTCACATCTTCTTCTTCCTCCTCCTCAACCTCCTCTTCCTCCTGTTCTTCCCTGTATATAGTTCTTTGTCCTCATGTAGACTTAAGATTTAGTACTGACAAAAAAAATTCTCTCTTTTTTTTATTTTATTTTTTTATTATTTTTTTTTTTATAATAATAATAACAATAATAATAATAATGTAACTTATTTTGGGCCATATCTTTGTATTTTGATATTACCTCAAAGACCAGAAAGTCTGAAAGAATAAATTGTTTTCTCCAGGTATGTCCTTGAGTGTGACACATGTGGAATCATCTACCGTAGTCGTCAGTACTGGTATGGTAATGATGAGCCAGACAAAACGGCTGTGTGTGTTGAGGTGGAACATGTGTGGCCTGGGAGCATAGTGGGAGGCTCAGCCCATGCAGGGCGGCAAGTCTTGGAAGGAGTCGCTGCGTTGGGATCGGCAATATCCACCATTTCTGCGCCACCAACACGAGCTATTTCCTCTTGGCTCACAGATCAAGTTAATCCATCATATTGGAAAGCCAACCATCTCTGTAGGGTAAGTCTGACATTTACAGTAGTTGCACTGTTGAGAAAGGAGAAGAATGCAAAAGATTGAGATGGATGTATGAATGATATTGAAATGTGGAGAAATAGTGTGATAATATGTAATAAGAGTGTGATCACCATGGGTAACACAGGAATTACTTATGTTGACCATATTTATGCATTCATGATATAGATACAGCATATAAACATAATATAGAGGCTTTGGAGAGGAAATATGTTGTGGGGTTGTGATGCTCAAAATTTGTTATCTATATTGTTGACAGCTCATCACTGAGTATCAGCTGACCGATCAGCTGATTGTGAGTGTAAAGAAATGCATAAGCCCATGAGTTCCACATATTTTCCCAAACAAGTTCCATTTGTTACAGTTAACATTGATATAATAGACGTGTATGTAGAAGAAACTACAAATGATATGAAGTAAGAATGCCATTAAATACAATGATAATATGTAAAATGCATATGACCAGAACTAATGAGACAAAAACTGTACTGTTTTATCATGAGCTCATGAATTATTATTACTACAGAGATAAGTGGTAACATGGGAATAATTGTCTGCCCTAAGTAAGTATGGGGCAGAAACAAGGAACATAAGAGAGGAAGAAAGAGTTTAAATGTATTTTGAATTGAAATGTCTGAGAAGTATGGTAGGGGTTACTAGGCTGGATAGGGTGAGGAACAAGGAAGTGAGGAGGAGAGCAGGGGTGGAAAAGGAGTTGGGATCTAGGGCTGATGAAAGAGTATTAGAATGGTTTTGACATGGAAAAAATAAGTGAAGAAAGATTAGTAAAAGAAGTGTGGAAGGTAGAGGTGGATGGATTGAACATGAGGGGGTAACCAAAGATGAGATGGATGGTTGGGGTAAAAGGGGTGTAGGGAAAGAGGGAAATGTCTATTGAGGAAGGAAGGAGGAAGACAGATTATAGGAGTGAGTGGAGAATGGTTGTGTATTTGATGATGCTGTGATATATGGAAGGGAGTGGGTGGGGAATGGGAGAAGGGAGTATGTGTGAATGATATTTTGATGCAGCTCGATGGGATTTCTCCCCATCTTCCCTTTTTCTGCATGATGGAACTGAGAGGGGGGTTGCCAATTGAATGAAGTGTCCTTGCTGTGGATGTGCTGTGTCTTGTTGCATTGCTTCTGACCCAGGGCAGTGGGTGAGATGCAGGGATAACCAGTCATCCTGGAGGAGTCATGGAAAGAGGGAGGAAAGGGTGGTGAATGGGAGTGGAGTATATGGGGATGAAATGGTTGGGAGTGGATTTATGCCTTTGACTTTGGCTACTTCCCCTGTAAGAGGGAAAAAGTCCCTGGTGGGTGGGTGGTGTGTGTGTATATATAATTAAGTAGCCAAAGTGTAATAAGGGAGGTAGCCAACCAAAGCATTCAAACTCCCATCTATCACCCACTTGTTTCCCTTTCATTTTAGCTCTTCATGGATGAAGGGTCATCCATGTCTCCTGCCCACTGTTCAAGTTAAATATTATGTAGCAAGGCACAGCACCTCCACAACAGGGCCCAACAGCCAAAGTTGGTTTACCCTTATTGCTTCATCATACAGTGTCCCCTTCTCATCCATTCAAGAGTAAAAGTCATCGATTACCACAATTCTTCCTTGCCTGTTTGTACCATCACCTCCGATGTGCCTCATGCACAGGTTCCTATTGACACATCTCACTTCAGTTCCCTTGACTTCCCCAATGCTCAACAGGATTTAGTTTCTCTATGCAATGCCTTTCGACATGTCATTGCCTTGCCTGGTGAATTCCTAGGTTCTACTGACCTCATTCACCATCACATTCCCCTTCGAGAAGGCTCTAAACCTTACTACATTCCAGCTTACAGAATGCCACACAGCAAGTGTGGACAAGCTCATTGCAGACATGCTTGCCCAAGATATTATTAAGCTCTCCATTTCTGAATGGAATTCCCCCTTGTTTGTTGTACCCATACCAGATGGTACTTTCCGTCCTGTTGTAGATTTTCGAGAACTAAACAAGATCACCATTCTGGAAAGAACCCCCATCCCTGTATTACAGGAAATTCTTCACTCTGTTGGTCAGAATAATAATGTCTCTTCAGCCTTAGACCTCATGTCCAGCTCCTCCCAGATTCCTCTTACTCCAGAAAGCAGACCCCTGACAGCCTACTCAACCCCTTCTGGTCATTTTCAATTCAAATGCTTAGCTATGGGTCTCACCACTGCTCCTTCTGTCTTCACAAGACTTATGCATACTGTTCTTGCTGGCTTACTTGGTGATAATGTCTTTATGTATTTGGATGACATCATAGTAGCTTCAAAGTCAATACCAGAACACCTTCAAACCCTTCAACTGGTATTTTCTTGTCTTGCTGATGTCAACCTCATACTCAAGTTGAGCAAATGCTCCTTCCTTAAGAAATAAATTTGTTTTCTTGGTCATGTCCTCACTTCTCATGGCATTCTTACTGTTCCTAATAAAGTCAAAACTGTTGCTGACTTTTCTTGTCCCACAGACATTGAGCACCTTCGCTCCTTTCTTGGACTTTCAGGATATTACCAAAGGTACATCTGGAATTATTCTACTATTGCAGCTCCTCTTACTTCACTGCTAAAGAAGGATGTTCCTTTTCACTGGTTGTCTGCCCAGGAACAAGCTTTTGCAGACTTATAGAATGTCCTTACTACTGCTCCTGTCTTAGCTTTTCCTGACTATAACTTACCTTTCATTCTCTACACTGATGCTTCTTTCCAAGGTCTTGGTACTGTCCTTATGCAAGAACAAGACACAGACCTTTGCCCCATTGCCTTTGCCAGCAGACTCCTCAACAAAGCTGAACATAACTATTCTGTTACCGAAAGTGAAGCCTTAGTGGTTATTTATGCTCTTCAGCATTTTAGAGAAATTATTCTTGGTTAACCTATCACAGTCCATATAGACCACCAAGTGCTTCTTCAGCTTTTTAAAGGCAAGAACCTGTTCGGGAATCTTGCTTGCTGGTTCTTGACCATTCAAGAATTCAACCCCACCTCTTATGTGCAAGGTAAAGCAAACAATGTTGTTGATGCACTTTCTCGTGATATTGCTGCTATCAATTCCCTCCCTCAGACAGTCACTCTTACTCATGTGTGTATTCAAGCAGCTCAGAGATCCGACCCCGTGTAGAAACGTGTGCTATTTTCTCTCGAGTCAGGAGATACATCAGAACTTAAAGACTTCCCTACCTCCTTGGAACACTTCAGACTCATCGATGACGTTCTTTACCATGAAACCATGCTTTCCAACAAGCATGAACCAAGCAAATTTGTACAACAACTCGTAGTTCCTTCTGACTTAGTACCTGAAGTTCTGTTCCTTTTACTTGATTCTCCACTTGCTGCACATCCAGGTAAAGACAAATGCTTAACACAGGCCAGACTTCAGCACTTTTGGCTTACTATGAGAAAGGATATCCATGCCTACATAGACGCCTGTCATTCTTGTGCAACCCATAAAGGTCATATTCACAGTAAACTTCCCATTTTGATAATATCCAATCCCTAGCAAACCCTTTGACATGGTTGTGATTGACCTCAAGTTACCACTCACTTCTAGTGGAAATCAGTACCTGTTTGTGTGTATGGACCATTTTTCCAGATTCTGCATCCTTGAATCTGTTCTGAACAAGACTGCTAAAACAATTGCAAAGACCTTCATTGACAAGATTATTTGCCCCTTCACTACTCCCAAAATCCTTCTCTCTAACAATGGAATGGAATTCAACAATGAGATTCTTTCAAATATTTGCAAATCCTTTCAGATAACAAAATGTAATATCATTGCTTACCACCCCAGTTCAAATGGCCTTGTCAAACGCCAAAACAGAAAGATTCTCAATGTTCTCCAACACCTTGCTTCAGACCTTCACCTCTCCTGGGATCACCATGTCCCTATGATTCAGTCTTGCTTTAATAGTGCCATCAATAGGTCCATATCAGAATCGCCTCACTTTGTCATCTTTGCTTCAGACAAGTGACTTCCATATGACCTCCCTACTTCAGATATAGGCCCTATTTACAACCTTGATGATTTTGTAAAAGTTTCACTCGCTAACTTCAGCACTCTCTTCAAGAGAATTACTCAGTCTCTCTCGCCAAAGACGAGATGACCCATTTTCATAATAAAAATGCGAGAGAGTCTAACATTGCAATAGGTGACATCGTGTATGCCCTGAACCATTCTCCCTCTTCCAAACTTTCACCTAAATTCCTTGGTCCTTTTCTTGTCCTCGCCTTTGAACCTACTAACAAAGTCAAATTACATACATACATACATATACCAAGGCTTTTTCCCCCTTACAAGGGAGGTAGCCAAAAAGGAAAAGGCATAAAATCATTCCCACCCATTCCATCCCTGAATACACTCCACACCCCTCCACCCTCCCTCTTATCTTAGCACCTCCTGGATGACGGGTCATCCCTGCACCTTGTACACTGCCCTGGGTCAGAAGCAGTGTCACAAGACACAACACATCCACAGCAAGGCCGCTTCATTAAATCGGCGACCCCCCCTCTCCGTCCCCCCATTGCATAAAAGGAGAAGACGGGGAGAAATCCCTTCGGGCTGTGTCAAATTTTGCTCACACATACTACCTCACCCCCCATCCCCCCCGCCCATTCCACCTCATGCAATCACATCAATCACAAAGTCAAATTGAAACACATAAATTCAGATTCGGAGACCACTATGCACCTGGACACCCTTAAACTCTTCTCCCGAGGTGTAGACTGCGACACTGAACCTCCGACTCCCTTGACTCCCCCTGACACAAATCCTCCTTCCCTTCCCCCTTCACCTTCACCAGTGCCCCACCCGTGTAATCTTCGCAGCCATACAAATTCTTCTTGAACCTCCAAACTGCCTAGGTGCCAAAGTGTTCTCTACTTACCTCCTTTCAAAACCCTTATTTCTAGTAAATTTCATACATATGTGTATTCTTATATGTCTATTTTTTGCCTTCATGTTAATAAATTATGTCTACCTCATTGTACTACTTGTTTATTGTGTTATCCATGTACTTAACTTGCCATTCTTGTATACTCTTTACTCTCTGTTCCCATTTATACATCGCTGGGGTCAGCGACAGATAGCTGGCTGAGCATTTATTATATATCTAATTCATAGTTTATGGCAAATTAGATTCAAGATTAGGAATTACAAAAGTAATGCATAATTGGAAGTATGTATGTTTGTATGTATGTGTAATTGCTCTTGAGGTTTCTGTGAGTTGTATAATTTTCATTCCTGTTTACTTATTTAATTATAATTTCAATTCTTGTCATGTGAAAGTGGGATGATTGTGAAATAGGATATCTTTGTAAATATATCCATAATTTTATATTATTTTGAGTATCCGTTGTTTTCTGTCTGAAAGGGAATAAATGGAACTAATTGAGCAAATGGTAACCTTAGGAATACAGCATGCCCAGAGAAAGGGATGCGCAGACAGTAAGTTTGAGAGAGAGAGCAGTGGTGTACGCACATACCCAATAAAGCAGTGATTGTGTCCGTGACTTTCTTTAGTGCCTCATTAAATGTTGAATTATTATCTCAACATAGTACCATTCAACAGACGGGGAGGGGGGTGTCACTGATGAAATGAAGAGGCCTTGCTGTGGATATACTGTGTCTTGCTGCATTGCTTCTGACCCAGGGAAGCGTGCAGGATACATGGATGATCCTTCATCCACATGGAGCTAAGATGAGAGAGAGGAAAATGTGGTGGATGAGAGAGGAATGGGTGGGAGTGGGTATGTACCTTTTGATGTGGCTACTTCCCTTATAAGGGGGAGAAAGCCCTTGGTGTGTGTGTATATGTATATATATATGTATATATGCATATATTATATATATATATGTATATACATATATGTATATATATATATATACATATACACATATATACATATATACATACATACATATACCAAGGCTTTTTCCCCCTTACCAGGGAGGTAGCCAAAAAGAAAAAGGCATAAAAGCATTCCCACCCATTCCATAGATTATAAGTAGATAGACATTTGATTCAAGAGTTATACAATAAAGATACATTTTCATGTTTTATGTTTTCAGGAATGTAGTAAATGTTCTGAACTTCTGGTAACCATCCATCATTGTCGAAAATGCGGTGATGGCTTTTGTGATGCTTGCTCTACACATACCATGCCTGTGCCTGAAAGAGGATGGGGCCAAGAACATGTTAGAGTTTGTGATACATGCTATGAACTGAGAGAAGGACAGAATAATGGTAAGTTAGTAAAAAAATGTATATATATATTATTTATTCTCTTTCCCCTAGTTTTAAGTAATGTTTGGACCTGAGTTTGTTTTACATGGCATACTAATATCTTGTACATGGCTTAGTTAAACATTAGCAGAGTTGTTTATATATATATTTGTGTTTTAGAAAATGGTCACTAGTTGGTGTGAAAAGCTTCATGCTGCATGTTTAATGCTATGTGTAATTGTCAATAGTATCAGGTTCTTTGGTAAGCAGTGATTTCAGCCTGACTGAGTTGTCATCTCTTACTCTTGCCACATCATTGACCCATTGAGTCATCCTTTCATCTGTTCACAATCTCCCTCTTTGATGAGGTGAAAGCAATTATTAAAATGATGAGAGCAGGTAAGGCACCTGGGTTAGATGGATGTCATGTGGATTGTCTAAAAAAGGGAGGTACGGTGATGTTGGATTAGCTTGTGAGGTTGTTTAATGTTTGTCTAAAAGAGGGTAGAGTGCTGGAGGACTGGAGAAGTGCCTGTATAGTTCTGCTTTACAAGGGAAATGGGGACAAGTACAAGTGTAGTAGTTTCATAGGGATCAATTTGTTGAGTGTAGTTGGGAAGGCTTATGGGAGGAGTTTGATTGAGAGGATTAGAAGAGGAAGAGAGGGAGTAATTGGTGAGGAACAGTGTGGGTTTAGGACAGGTAGGGGTTGTGTGGATCAGTATTTTTATGGTAAGGCAGATATGTGAGAAAGCTTAAGGAAAAGGTGAGGATGTTTTTTGTGCCTTTATGGTGTACAGATGATGCTGTGATTCATGGAAGGGAGTGGATAGGGATGGGGGGGGGGTGAGGGAGTATGTGTGAATGATATTTTGATGCAGACTAAAGGGATTTCTCCCCATCTTCTCTTTTTTCTGCATGAGGGGACAGAGAAAGGGGGGTTGTTGTTGTTGTCGTTCCCTAGACTGTCTGTCCGAGCAGTCCCGTCTCCCCAAGGAAGGCCACAGCCGAAACTGGGTTTTCCCACAAATCCTTTATAGAGTGTATGTTGTGTTGTTTGCGTGCATGATTGTGTATAATGCAGTCTTCCATTATGTGTTGTATGGTATGGGGTGAAGTGTTACATCCTGGGCAGCTGTTCACAACACGGTCGTCCAGCCTCTTCTGGTAGCTTAGAAGTGCTGGGTGGTGACCGCATCGCAGTCTGGCCAAGTGGACTCTGTCCCTACGTGGGAGAGAAGATTCAGAAGGGTGGATATCAGGGGGTCTGGCATGCAGCAGTGTGTTGTCTTTCAGTGTGTTAATGGAGCGGTGAGTGATATGATTATGAATATGTTTCCGGAGGCTGGTATTTGGTGGTTGTGGAGGAAGAGAAGAGAGTATCTGTGTGTAATAAAGGTCTTTGGGTGTAGTTTTAATGTTTCTTGGTGTGTGTGGGTGTTCTGCTATGTAGTGTAGCGGGTGTGATGTGTTTGTGGTGGCTGCAGCAAGTGTTTGTGTGCCTCTCATGTCGAGGTGGTCCTTGACTTTGAGGACTTTTGTTTCATGGTGTAAATGGTCTGTAGGTGATGTATTTGTGCAGCCTGTAATTGTTTTTAGGGCTTTGTTTTGTATGATTTGAAGGGTGTTGTGGTGTGTCTCACTGAGATTAGGAGCCCATGCAGGACTCGCATAATTCATCACTGAGCGTATGCATTGTTTGTATATTGTTATATTAGTTTCTTTGTTTTGTCCAAATGTTGTTCCAGTGATTGACTTAAGTGCGTTAAGTCTGGGTGTGCATTTGTTTTTTATGTTTGTGAGGTGTTGTTTGAAAGACATGGATGTATCGTATGTTACACCAAGAATTTTCGGTGTGTTTGTGTGTGGTATTAGAGTGTTGTTGATGTAGAGATGAGGTATGTATTTGTGTTCTTTTGTCCAGTTGGTGAGAAGTGTTGCTGTAGATTTGGTTGGAGCTATTTTGAGTCTGTTTGCGATGAACCATGTGTTGAGTGTGTCAAGGTAAGGCTGGATTATTTCTGCAGCTTTGTCTGTGTTACGATGTGTGCATGTGATTGTTATGTCGTCTGCGTAGGAAGAGATTTGTATTTCTGAGGTGTCTGGCGTGGGTAAGTCATGCATGTATAGATTAAATAATGTGGGGGATAGAACCGAGCCCTGTGGTACTCCGTTCTTAATGTTTCTGATGTGCGATGATTGGCCATTATATGACACATGAGCATTCCTGCCTGCCAGATAATTGGCCAGCCATCTTTTGGTGTTATTGTGCATGTCTGTGTTATATATTTTATTTGTTAGGTTGTGGCGGGGGATAGCATCAAAAGCTTTACTAATGTCCAATGTTATAAGAAGTGTTCTGTGGTGGGGCCTATCTGAATTGATGCCATCTAAAATTCTTTGTGTGAGGTTTGTCAGAAGAGTGTTTGTGGAGTGTAGTGGCCTAAAACCGTGTTGTGAGTCAGCAAGGGGAATATATGGTGTGACAAGTTTAAGTATTAGGCGTTCAATGACTTTAGAGGGGGTGCAGAGAAGTGTGATTGGGCGGTGCGATGTTGGGATTGTTGGGTCTTTGTTCGGTTTTGGAATGGTGATTATTTTACCATGCTTCCAGATGTCGGGTATTGTGTTGTGTGAATAGCTGTAGTTTGCAATGTTTGTGAGTGCGTGTATACCTTGTGGTCCAATGTGTTTTAGGTGTATGTTGCTTATGTTATCAGGGCCACAGGCAGATGAGTGCTTGAGACTATGCAATATGAGTTTTGTCTGACTGTCTATGAAGGGTGTATAGTCTGAGTCTGTGGGAAAGTCTTTCTTACGTCGAATGGTGCGTCGGTCGTCAGGGTGAGATGTAAGATGGCTCGTCTGTGCAAAATGACGTATGAGTGCGTTTGCTTGTTGTCTGTTTGAGGGTAGATTATCTGTTGTTGTGATTATTGCTGCGTGAGAGCGTGTAGTGTTAGTGTTGGATAGTGTGATGCTGTTGAGTGTTTTGTACAATTTGCTGGTGTTTGTTTTGTGATCAAGTGTATTGATAAAGTTTTGCCAATTTTGTGTTTTTTGTTCATGTATTTTATTGGCAATCACAGTGTTTAGTGTTTGTATTTGGTCTGCTATGTTTTGAGGGATAGGTGTGGGGGTATCGTGTTTAAGTGTGTCACGTTGTCTGATGAGGCCTTGGATTTCTGGTGTGAAGTTGGGGTTGTGTGATTTTCTGTTGCCTCTAGGGATGTATCTCTTGTCTGCGTTTTGTATGATTGTATTAAAAGCGTGCACAGCATTGTTTATGTTTGTGATTGGTGTACTGTTAAGTGTTTCGAAATGTTGTTCTGTCTCTTCATTAAAGGCTTCCCAGTTAGCTCTCTTGTAATTGGTGTAAGTGTGTCTGTGGCCAGCTGGGGTGCATCTTGTTTTGGTGGGGAGGATGATAGGAAGGTGGTCAGAACCAAGGGCTCCGACCACTCTCCATGATGTTGTTGGGGTTAGCAAAAGGTGATATCAGGAGAGGAGGGAGTGTAGAGGGCTTGGTATGGGATATGTGTATGATTATGCGTGTTGTTCATGATAGTCAATGAGTCGAATTGAGTCTGTATATCAAGCCCTCTGTCTGTGTCAGGGTTGTCGACAAACCAGGCAGACGACTTGGCGTTGAAGTCACCACCCATGATCAGGTTGGGGATTGAGGTTAGTTGGCTGAGTTGAGGTCTGAAGGTGTTTGGAACTGTGGGGGATGATTGGGGGGGAATGTACATGTTAACTATTGTTAGTGTTGAATTGTTGCCTGTGCGGATACGAATGGATTGGGTTTCTGTTGTGTTATCTGTGGTAGGGAGGAGAATTTTGGTTGTGGCACTTGTGTCCACAAAACAGATGGAATGGTGGATCAGGGTGATGAGTCCACCGCCATTGCCGTCAGTCCGGTCTTGTCTGATGGTGGTGTAATTATGAAATGATGGTGTTTTGTGTGAGTGTCTTAATTTTGTTTCTTGTAGAATTGCAATGTGTATGTTGTGTTGTTTAAGAAAGTGTTCAAGTTCATGTTTTTTAGTGTTTATACCGTCAATGTTGTGTTGTAATATGTTGATGTTGTGTGTTTTGTATGTGTTGTATGTTGCCGTTTGGGGTTGAGGTTGGGGTGGTAGTGGGGAAGGTGTAGGATCTGGGTCAGAGGGGGGGAAAGGAGAGATCGGGGACAAAGGAAGGGGAGTACTAATCGGGGGTAAGGGCAAAGGGAAATTGGGAGTGGGTAAGGGTGTTGGCTGTGGTTGGGGAGGTGGGATTGGGGTTACTGGAGGGCAGGTAGAACATGTCCAAGTGTTTGTGTATTGGTTTGTGTCAGCAAGTGTTGTACAAGTGAGGTGGGCCCAGTTTTTGCACATATTGCACTGAACTGAGCCCTTTGTCTGTCTGCTCGAAGTGGCCTTGCTGTGGATGTGCTGTGTCTTGCTGCATTGTTTCTGACTCAGGGCAGTGGGTGAGATACAAGGATGACCTTTCATCCAGAAGCCAAGAAAAGAGTGATGGAGGGAGAGAGGGTTGGTGAATAGGAGTGGAATATGTGGGGATGAAATGGGTGGGAGTAGATTTATGCTGTTGACTTTAGCTACCTTCCTTGTAAGGGGGAAAAAAACATTTGTATATGTATGTATGTATTTATTCTTTTCCCAGCTCAATAGACATTCCATATGCATCCAAAGCTCTCCTTCTCTCCATATAACCACATAATTCATAGTCTTCATTTCAAATTTACTCCATCCAATTTTCTTGTGATTTTTCTAAGTGATTTTCAACTATAGGAGTATCACTAAAATCCCTAATGTATTGACTGCAGAAAACTTATGCAATGAATACCCACATGGATTGAAGGAATGCTTGTACTCATAGTACAGTATTGTGCAGAATCTTGGAATATAAGGTAGGCAGAAAGGAAAAATCGGAATGTGTTTAAGACAAAGTGGGTCAGAAATAATGCAGGAAGACACAGCACGTCCACAGTGCCCTTGCTGTGGGTGTGCTGTGTCTTGCTGCATTGCATCTGACCCAGGGCAGTGGACGGGATACAGGGATGACCTGTCATCCATGAGGAGCTAAGATGAAAGGGAGGAAATGGTAGTGGATTGGGTGACTCAGAAACATGCTCACATCAGTGTGATGTAAACAGCAGCCCATTGTTTCTTCTCAGAATAATATATGGTGGTAGAGCCCAAAGATTCTTACTGAATAATGTTGAAACTACAGGGTTCTGGTCTGTAAAACTTGAGGTACCAGTTGTTCATATAACACATTTTTATTTTGTAGCCCCAAGTGATCCTTTGTGGGAACCTAATAGTCACCAGGAAACAGACTACAACCAATGGATGGAACCCCAGGTCTTTCAGAAAGGTTATGATTCAAGTTATTCTTTGTTGTGCAAAGATGTAGTGTAATGGTCACTCTTTATCATGTATGGTGTTCACTGATATTTTTGGCTAGAAGCCTGGCTTGTTTGGCATTTGTAGTGGTTAAATAAGAGATGTAAAAAAAAGAAATTGGCCTGGCTCATGTTTGTCGTGTGTGCTAATGATATTTGGGCATTGTGTACTCATATCAGATGGAATTTGGTTAAGGGTAGTTTCTGTATTGGAGTATGCATGGTTATGGGCGTGAATTTCCTATGGAATGGTGTCTTCAGTGCCACTGGTGAGCTTTGAGATTGTTGTGATTGATACAAAGGTGTTAGTTTGGATTTCTAATTTCTTTGCACAAAACTGCACCAAGTTTAAAACCTGATTGAGGCTGGAAAAAAAATTAATCCAGCCTTTTCATGGGGGGGAGAAGATTATGAAAAATCTTGGAGTATTATTGACCTTAGATTAAGATTTGCAGTAATGCTGTGGTCCTACACAAAAAACAAAGGCACAAGTAATATCAAGAGAATAGAAAGAACAACAATCAAAATGGTCCCCAACCTAGTAGACAGATCATATAAGGACATTCTGAGCCTCAATTTTGGCACTCACATAAGTTTTAGCCCACACATCAAATTTATGATGGTGAGAATCAAGAAAATAAGCACACTAAAATCAATCACAAACTTGGGCTTTGGACAGTATAAGGAAATTCTAATCACAGTCAACAAACAGTTTTTGAGAACAGCACTCACTACATAGCATGGGTCACAATAGTCATCAAAACATAGATGTTGTATAAACTATACAAAACAAAGCATTGAGAATAAGGACAGGATGCACCAGAACCACCTGAAAGAATACATGCATCTCACTGCATCACATAAGCATGACCAAATGAGCACAGAAAATTACCCCAGCTTAATATTGCTCAGATATCTACAACTTACCACCTGTACAATAAAGTGCATCCTCACTAAAACTCTTGCACCTACAATGATTTTTATCCATGTTATTGACATGATGTTAAGTACAAGCTATGCTAACGTCTTTGCAGGTGAAGTAAAGATTATGAAAAAAGTGAAGAATGAGGACTCGCTAATATTCACTGGGAGCCACAAATGGAAAATTAATTCCAATACTAAAAAATGTAAACTATTGGAAGTATGCAGTAGCTCAAAAAGACCAACTTTAAACTTTCTTGAGAAGCAAGTAAAGGCAAAAGAGAAGAAACATTTGGGAGTGTTGATAGACATATCAGTAAGATTGTGTGAGGAACTTGTGAACAACTCCAGAAGATTAAGGAGGTTTTTTAATATATGGATGAAAAGATGATGGAAATTAATCCACCCAGGACTGGAATATACATAATTGGTATGGCCCCCCTACACAAAATGAAAAATACAGATTGACCTCTCATTAACGGACTAAAAGGGGGGTAACGGTGTCCGTTGATGTGAATAATCCGTTGATTTGGAGTGGTTTTTGGGTGGAATAGTGATTGCACGGCACTAAACAACAGCACCAAAAACACCGAAAACACAGCAAAAACACCGCAAACGCAGCTAATGAACGTCTGTTAATGAGAGGTCAATCTTTACAAGAAAGATTGAGAGAATACAAAGGGCAGCATCCAAATTAAATCCTTGCCTGGCAAATAATCCATTGAAGGTTACACTAAGAGCATTAAATCTGCCAGTAACGGACAGATCAAAGAGAAAGGTGGTTGGGACCAATGTAAAGTACCCATATGTTATGGTCCTGCAAGATTGACAGCAAAACTAACCCTTTTCGAAAGACTATGAACCCCTTCACTTCCATCAGGAGGTGTAGCCTTAAGAGGCTGACACTTGGTATACAGACTAGGCCCAAGATCTCCATCAAATTTAACAACAATTTATACACTTTTTTTTTTTTTTTTTCCACGTAGAGAGCTGACATCTGTCAACTCCTCCCCTCCCCCCTACCACTTTCAGCCAGTTGTCTCTTGCAAGAGGACAGGGGAGTCATATGAGACGTACAAAGAAAAGAAAAGAGAAGTAAAGCAAAAGGTAAAGGAGGCAAAGAGGAGAGCAGATGTGAAATGGGGTAGGAGTATGACAGAAAATTTTGAAAGTAATAAAAAGATGTTTTGGAAAGAAATTAAGAGAGGAAGAGGAGGCGAATCAAGTAGGGAAGAAAAGGTAAAAGGTACATATGGAGAGATGATAATGGAAGAGATGGCAGTGAGGGGAAGATGGGCAGAATATTTTAGGGAGTTGCTGAATGTGAAGGAGGATAGGGAAGGAAAGATAGCTGCAGTGGGAAATGCAAAGAAAATGAGAGTGATGAGTGAGGAGAATGGAGGAGAAATAAGGAAGGATGAGGTGAAGGCAGTTGTAAAGATGATGAAAGCAGGCAAGGCACCTGGTCTGGATGGATGCCATGCAGAATGTCTGAAAAAGGGAGGTTCAGTGATGGTGGACTGGTTGGTGAGGTTATTTAATGTTTGCTGGAGAGAGGGTAGAGTACCGGAGGACTGGAGAAGTGCCTGTATAGTTCCTCTTTACAAGGGAAAAGGGGACAAGTGTGAATGTAGTAATTTCAGAGGGATTAGCCTGTTGAGTGTAGTAGGGAAGGCTTATGGGAGGATCTTAATTGAGAGGATTAGGAGAGGAACAGAAGGAGTAATTGGTGAGGAACAGTGGATTTAGGACGGGTAGAGGTTGTGTAGATCAGATCTTTGTGGTAAGACAGATATGTGAGAAAGCTATAGGAAAGGGGAAGGATGTTTTTTGGGCTTTTATGGATCTGGAAAAGGCTTATGATAGGGTAGACAGAAAGGCACTGTGGGAGGTTATGCAGATTTATGGGATAGGAGGAAAGCTTTTGGGAGCTGTCAAGAGTTTTTATGAGAGTAGTAGAGCATGTGTTAGGATTAGAAATGGAGAGAGTGAGTGGTTTGAAGTAAAGGTGGGACTTCGTCAAGGATGCGTTATGTCGCCCTGGCTGTTCAACTTATACATGGATGGGGTGGTGCGAGAGGTGAATGCTAGGGTAGTGAGTCAGGGATTGGAGATGATTAAAGAAAATGGAGAAAAGTGGGAGGTGAGCCAGCTGTTGTTTGCGGACGACGCTGCGCTTGTGGCAGGGTCAGAGGAGGGATTGAGGAAGCTGGTGGCAGAGTTTGGGAGAGTATGTGATAGAAGAAAGCTAAAGATAAATGTGGGTAAAAGTAAGGTGATGAGATGTACAAGGGGTGAAAGTGGCAGTAGACTGGAAGTGAACATTAAGGGAGAGCGACTGGAGGAAGTGGATAGTTTTAGATACTTGGGTGCAAATGTAGCAGGAAAAGGTGGAGTGAAGGTGGAGGTAGAATGTAGATTGAGAGAAGCGAGTAAATGCCTTGGTGGTTTAAAGAGTGTAATGAGGAATAGACATTTGGGAATGGATGCGAAGAGGAGACTGTATGAAGGAGTGATTGTGCCAACAGCACTGTATGGGGCAGAAACGTGGAACATAAGGGAAGAAGAGAGAAGGAGTTTGAATGTGTTTGAGATGAGGTGTCTGAGAAGTATGGTGGGGCTTACTAGGCTGGATAGAGTGAGAAATGAGGAGGTGAGGAGGAGAACAGGGGTGAAAAAGGATTTGGGAGATAGGGTTGATGAAAGAATATTAGGATGGTTTGGACACATGGAAAGAATGAGTGAAGAAAGACTAGTAAAAGAGGTATGGAAGGCAGATGTGGAGGGAGTGAACATGAAGGGACGTCCTAGGATGAGGTGGATGGATGGGGTGAAGGGGGCTTTGGGGAAGAGGGGAATGTCTGTTGAGGAAGGAAGGGAGAGGACGGAAGACAGAGGTGAGTGGAGAATGGTTGTATATGGATGATGTTGTGACTGCATGAGGAGGAATGGGCAGGGGGGTGGGGGGTGGGGTAGTATGTGTGAGTAAATTTTGACGCAGCCCGAAGGGATTTCTCCCCGTCCTCGCCGTATATGCAAAGGGGGACGGAGAGAGGGGGTCGCCGATTAAATGAAGCGGCCTTGCTGTGGATGTACTGTGTCTTGCGACACTGCTTCTGACCCAGGGCGGTGGGCAGGGTGCAGGGATGACCCGTCATCCAGGAGGTGCTCAGATGAGAGGAAGGGTGGGAGGGGTGTGGAGTGTATTTAGGGATGAAATGGGTGGGAGTGTTTTTATGCCTTTCCCTTTTTGGCTACCTCCCTTGTAAGGGGGAAAAAGCCTTGGTATATGTATGTATGTATGTATGTCTCTTGCAAGAGAGACCCATGGCTCTGAGGTAACTGGCAATGGCCAATTTCCTGGGAGCTGTGGCTCTCCTGCATAGATCATGGACCAGTTAAGAATGGAAGAGTATGATAAATTGGAAGGAGTGGTGAAAGTTAGACAAAAGAAGGGAGAGTTTCTTGTCAAGGATATAGTGAACAAAAATAAGTATAGGCTTGTGTTATTTCATGGATAGAGTAATGGGAACAGAAGATGCACAATCACATAGAAATTACTTTTGCAATAGTGGGAAATGGCTTGAACGTGGCTGATCAGATGAAAGATGCGTTTAGGTTAGGCCTCTATAAAAGAGCATATATTCCCCCTAGCCCAGAGACAGAAGGACTAGTCATTGTCTCCTTCCTATCTATGCCCTTCTTGCTTTCCCCACCTCATCCCCATTCTCCAACCCATTCTCAGACATGCACAATAACACCAAAAGATGGCTGGCCAATTATCTGGCAGGCAGGAATGCTCATGTGTCATATAATGGCCAATCATCGCACATCAGAAACATTAAGAACGGAGTACCACAGGGGTCGGTTCTATCCCCCACATTATTTAATCTATACATGCATGACTTACCCACGCCAGACACCTCAGAAATACAAATCTTTTCCTACGCAGACGACATAACAATCACATGCACACATCGTAACACAGACAAAGCTGCAGAAATAATCCAGCCTTACCTTGACACACTCAACACATGGTTCATCACAAACAGACTCAAAATAGCTCCAACCAAATCTACAGCAACACTTCTCACCAACTGGACAAAAGAACACAAATACATACCTCATCTCTACATCAACAACACTCTAATACCACACACAAACACACCGAAAATTCTTGGTGTAACATACGATACATCCATGTCTTTCAAACAACACCTCACAAACATAAAAAACAAATGCACACCTAGACTTAACGCACTTAAGTCAATCACTGGAACAACATTTGGACAAAACAAAGAAACTAATATAACAATATACAAACAATGCATACGCTCAGTGATGAATTATGCGAGTCCTGCATGGGCTCCTAATCTCAGTGAGACACACCACAACACCCTTCAAATCATACAAAACAAAGCCCTAAAAACAATTACAGGCTGCACAAATACATCACCTACAGACCATTTACACCATGAAACAAAAGTCCTCAAAGTCAAGGACCACCTCGACATGAGAGGCACACAAACACTTGCTGCAGCCACCACAAACACATCACACCCGCTACACTACATAGCAGAACACCCACACACACCAAGAAACATTAAAACTACACCCAAAGACCTTTATTACACACAGATACTCTCTTCTCTTCCTCCACAACCACCAAATACCAGCCTCCGGAAACATATTCATAATCATATCACTCACCGCTCCATTAACACACTGAAAGACAACACACTGCTGCATGCCAGACCCCCTGATATCCACCCTTCTGAATCCTCTCTCCCACGTAAGGACAGAGTCCACTTGGCCAGACTGCGATGCGGTCACCACCCAGCACTTCTAAGCTACCAGAAGAGGCTGGACGACCGTGTTGTGAACAGCTGCCCAGGATGTAACACTTCACCCCATACCATACAACACATAATGGAAGACTGCATTATACACAATCATGCACGCAAACAACACAACATACACTCTATAAAGGATTTGTGGGAAAACCCAGTTTCGGCTGTGGCCTTCCTTGGGGAGACGGGACTGCTCGGACAGACAGTCTAGGGAACGACAACAACAACAACCCATTCTCAGTCTTCCCCTGCACCTTTCCTACCTTTCTCCTCATCCCCTTTCTTTTAATGCCCTCTTCTCTATAGGCCATTTACTGCTTAATTTTTATACACTCAGTATTTTAGGAATTTCAGTGACATCCTTATGAACCAGTCATGTAGCAGAAATAAATGATTGGAGACTAATCTCTCTGAAAAAGAATGCTCATTGCTTAATTTTTAATATCCCTCATTTCTTCTGCCTTAATGGTCTCCTTGACCAGCCCTACGGACCTGTCTTTGATGCATTATTGTCCCCCATGGTAGAAGTGCTGGTTATTGCCGTTGAGGTAATCCTCGTCTTCTTCCCCCTCCCCTTCTTCCCCCTCCCCTTCTTCCCCCTCCCCTTCTTCCCCCTCCCCTTCTTCCCCCTCCCCTTCTTCCCCCTCCCCTTCTTCCCCCTCCCCTTCTTCCTCCTCCCCCTCCCCCTCCCTTCTCCCTTCTCCCTTCTCCCTTCTCCCTTCTTTCCTCACCCTCCTCTCCCTCCTCTCCTGCCATCCCCTCCTGCCATCCCCTCCTGTCCTCCCCTCCTGTCCTCCCTCTCCTCTACTTCCCACCCCACTCCATCCTCTCCTACTCCCCCCTCCTCTCCTCCCTTCCCCCTCCTCTCCTCCCTTCCCCCTCCTCTCCTCACTCCCCCTTCTCCCTCCTCACCTCACTCCTCCCTTCCTCCTCCTCTTGTCACTCCTCCCTTCCCCTTCATCTCCTCCCCTCACTCCTCCCTTCCCCTTCATCTCCTCCCCTCACTCCTCCCTTCCCCTCCTCCTTGTCTCTCCCTTCTCTCTTCTTTTCCCCTTCTCATTTTCCCCTTTCTCCTTCCCCATCTCTCATAGCCTCTTCCTCCTCAACACCCTTTCTTCCTCTTCTCCTCATGCTCTCTTTTCCTCCTCCTTTACTTCTCCCCTTCCTTTCTTTCCCTTCTTCAACCTCCTACTTTCTTTTCCTTGCTCTCCTTCCCCTCCTCTTCTCCTCATGCTCTCTTTTCCTCCTCCTTTACTTCTCCCCTTCCTTTCTTTCCCTTCTTCAACCTCCTACTTTCTTTTCCTTGCTCTCCTTCCCCTCCTCTTCTTCTGCCCTCTTCTCCTTACCTTTCTCACCTTTTCCTTCCTCCTGTAACCCTCCTTTTATTCCCCTCATCTTTTTTCTTCTGCCTCTCCTTCTCCCTCCTCCCATACCCCCTCATCTTCTTCCCTCCCTCTCCTTCCCCCCTCTCCTTCTCCCCTCTCCTTCACCCCCTCTCCTTCCCCCCTCTCCTTCCCCCCTCTCCTTCCCCCCCTCTCCTTCCCCCCTCTCTCCTTTCCCCCTCCTCTACTTCCCCTGCCTCTCCCTCTCCCTCCTCTCCTTCCCCTGCCTCTCCTTCTCCCTCCTCTCCTTCCCCTGCCTCTCCTTCTCCCTCCTCTCCTTTCCCCTCCTCTCCTTTCCCCTCCTCTCCTTTCCCCTTCTCTCCTTCCCCCCCTCTCCTTCCCCCTCCTCTCCTTCCCCCTCCTCTCCTTCCCCCTCCTCTCCTTCCCCCTCCTCTCCTTCCCCCTCCTCTCCTTCCCCCTCCTCTCCTTCCCCCTCCTCTCCTTCCCCCTCCTCTCCTTCCCCCTCCTCTCCTTCCCCCTCCTCTCCTTCCCCCTCCTCTCCTTCCCCCTCCTCTCCTTCCCCCTCCTCTCCTTCCCCCTCCTCTCCTTCCCCCTCCTCTCCTTCCCCCTCCTCTCCTTCCCCCTCCTCTCCTTCCCCCTCCTCTCCTTCCCCCCTCGCCTTTCCCCTCCTCTCCTTCCCCCTCCTCACCTTTCCCCTCCTCTCCTTCCCCCTCCTCTCCTTCCCCCTCCTCTCCTTCCCCCTCCTCTCCTTCCCCCTCCTCTCCTTCCCCCTCCTCTCCTTCCCCCTCCTCTCCTTCTCCCTCCCCTCCTCCCTTCTTTCCTTTCCCCTTTTCTCCTTCCCCCTCCTCTCCTTCCCCTCCTCTCCTTCCCCCTCCTTTTACTTCCTACTCTATACTGGGCAAATGTAGATGCTCTTGGCGCTTAATGTACTCTACTTCTTACATTGTATGGGTCCTTGTTTCATTGAAATTTGAAATTCCCCACAGCATATACCTGATGCCCTGGTGACAAGTGTATGTCATTTTATGGCACTGGTACATGTTCCTGGTTTAGTGACCAATATTTTCAGTGTAATTTGTAGCTAATTTAACTTCTTTTGGTATTTTTTTATACTTTTTCATGTTTGAAACTTGAACTATGGTGTGGTGATTACAAAATATAATTACTTGATTACAGGCAGGCACAGTTTGGCAGATGAGCGGGAAATTAGAGTTAGACAAGTTAGTGAAGCCATTTCAGGGACTCTGGCTACTGTGGCAAAATATCCAATTGGTAAGTAGAACCTGAAAGGTTTCATTTTAAGAGTTTGTATTTACATCTGATCTAGAGTATCAGTACCTATATCCTAGACTGAGCATGTCAATTGCTTGGTTGTAGTAAGTTTGGTTGACCAAACATCCACGAGTTATGAGTGTCATTATTGATTGTATGTTTTCCATCATAGCTTTACCCAGCCTGATGTTAAAGATGACTCCAAGGTAGGGGTTTATGAGGTCTTCAGGGGCTATATTCATAAAAATTCTTAGATTTTAAGACTTGTTTTAAAATCACAAATAAAACACAGTCAGATAAAAAAAAAAGGACTATAAATGGGAAATTATATATTTTGACTGCTAACAGTAGTCCTATTCAGTAGTACAAAGTGGGAGGGGGGATGATATATATATATATATATATATATATATATATATATATATATATATATATATATATATATATATATATATATATATATATGTATATATATATATATAGTATGTTTATGTAAAGAGCACCCTCTTACAAAAAGTGAAACTAGGAGAGGAACACTGAAAGAAGCTACTAGTTTCTCTTTTTGTAAAAGGGTTTTACTTGAATATAGCATACCCTCTTCCCACTTTGTATTACTGAAGAAGACTGCAATTAGCAATCAAAATATGTAGATTTTCTGTTCCCAGTCTTTTCTTCTGCTCCAACTGTGGTGTTGTTTGTGATTTACAAATACATTACTACATTTTTTTTAGTGGTTAATTTATAATGTGTAGATGTCACCTTTCAACTGGCTTTTCAGTCAAAGCTCCTTTCAAAACTCCTCAAGACTTCAACCCAACAAAGAAATCCCTCCCACAACAAGCAAGAGCTATACTGGCATGACATCGTTCAGGTCACCACCCAGCTTTAAAACAATATCAACATAGAATTGGCCTGGCTACAGAAGCAAACTGACCCAGGTGGAATCACCAAATGTATGATTCCAACTTGGGCCATATTCTTGGAAAATAAGAATATAGCCCAAGTTGAAATGATACATGAATTTGAATCTATGTATGATAAATAGGAGAGATAGAGAGAGGACCTCACAAGTATTGCTCCTTTCCTGTATACTACATATATATACCATAGGCTTTTTCCCCCATACAAGGGAGTTAACAAAAAAACGAGCATAGAAACCACTCCCACCCATTCCATCCCCACATACTCCACTCACATCCACCCCCTTCCCTCCCTCTTATCTTGACAACTCCTGGGTGATGGGTCATCCGTGCATCTCACCCACTGCCCTGGGTCAGAAGCAGTGTTGCAAGACACAGCACATCCACAGCAAGGCCGCTTCATAAAATTGGTGACCCACTCTCTCCATCCCCTCATACATAAATGGATAAGACAAAGAGAAATTCATTCGGTCTGTGTCAATTTATTTTTCACACATACTCCCTCAACCCCCCATCCCCCACTCACTCCCCCTTATACATTACAGCATCATCCATACACAACCATTCTACATTCACCCCTTATTTTATATCTTCTGTCCTCTCCCATCCTTCCTCAACAGACATTCCCCTCTTTCCCAATACCCCTTTTACCCCCCCCCCCCCCCCCCCCCATCCATCCATCTCGTCCTTGGTCACCTCCTCATGCTAAGAGGAGATTGTAGGAAGGAGTGATTGTATCAACAGCTCTGTATGGGGCAGAAACATGGAACGTAAGAGAGGAGGAGTTTGTGTTTAAGATGAGGTGCCTGAGAAATATGGTAGGGATCACTAGGCTGGATAAGGTGAGAAATGAGGAGGTGAGGAGGAGAATGGGGGTGGAAAGGGAATTGGGAGATAGGGTTGATAAAAGAGTATTGGGATGGTTTGGACACATGGAAAAAATGAGTAAAGAAATATTAGTAAAAGAGGAATGGAAGGAAGAGGTAGAAGGAGTGAACATGAGGGGACAACCAAGGATGAGATGGATGGATGGGGGCAAAAGAGGCATTGGAAAAGAGGGGGATGTTTGTTGAGGAAGAACGGGAGAAGACAAAAGATAGGGGTGAATGGAGAATGGTTGTGTATGGATGATGCTGTGATGCATGAAAGAGGGACTATGTGTGAAAAAATAAATTGACACAGCCTGAAGGGATTTCTCTCTGTCTTCTCCATTTCTGTATGAGGGGACGGAGATGGGGGTATGCCTATTTAATGAAGTGACCTTGCTGTGGATGTGCTGTGTCTTGCGACACTGCTTCTGACCCAGGGCAATGGGCGAAATGCAGGGATGACCTGACATCCAGGAGGAGCCAAGATAAGAGGGAGGGAGGTGGGTGGATGGAAGTGGAGTATATGAAGATGGAATGGGTGAGAGTGGATTTTATGCTTTTGTTTTTGGCTACCTCCCTTTTAAGAGGGAAAAGGCCTTTGGTGTATGTATGTATACCTGGTCTTTTCAACATAAAAAAAAAGAAAAAAAATATATGTATATATATATATTTTGTGCTTGATCATAGGAGGGCGTCACCAATAATCTGTATTGCCGGTAAACCTCAAAAGGATTCAAATTATAATTGAACATATATATAGAATGTCTGTACTGTAGTACTTTGTATTTCAATATATGAAAGACTATAGCATGATACAAATGGAATACATAGAGGATCAGTGAAAGGTACCTGGTAATTGTTGTCCTGGAAAATGGAAGGCAGAGAGAATCATTTCCTTGCCGCCCATTTTCAGAATCCAACAGTGCACACACTAACACTTGGAGATACTGCTGCCAATTGGTCTCCAAACTGGGCCCAAGTTCTGTCATTTCTTCCACCTTTTCACATAAGGAGAGCTGATAACTGACAACTGCTTCATTGTGCTACTTTTGACCAGCAACATAGAACTAGTCCTACTTAAATATCACACAACCAGCACACCAGAGCTGCTTCCAAGAGAGATACATAGGAGACATTGAGGACCATTGTCAGCCAATATGGGGCTGTGGGTTTCCAGGTGGTGAAAATTGAGGCAGGGTCAGAGGGGGGATTAATCTCTTCAGTACGAGTCAAATTCTCATGCACAGCATCAGATGCCTGATGTACGATGATTCAGTGATGCATCACAATACTTGCGTTATAAAATATATAGTCACTGATGATTTACTTAAAGTTCTCTTTCGCTCAGTAATAATAAGCACAGAAAATGCGATCAAACCAGTTCACAGAATTTGAGGGTCACTCAGCTACATACATACATACATATACCAAGGCTTTTTCCCCCTTACAAGGGAGGTAGCCAAAAAGGAAAAGGCATAAAATCATTCCCACCCATTTCATCCCTGAATACACTCCACACCCCTCCACCCTCCTTCCCATCTTAGCACCTCCTGGATGATGGGTCATCCCTGCACCTTGTCCACTGCCCTGGGTCAGAAGCAGTGTCGCAAGACACAGCACATCCACAGCAAGGCCGCTTCATTAAATCGGCGACCCCCCCTCTCCGTCCCCCCATGCATGAAGGAGAAGACGGGGAGAAATCCCTTCGGGCTGCGTCAAAATTTGCTCACACATACTACCTCACTCCCCATCCCTACAACTACAAAATAAATGTAATTAGGATGCCAATGCTGGTATCCTTGTATACCCACTCATGCCTCGTGACACCTATGTAGGCATCATCATTTGGAAGAGGTTAAGGCATTGATAGAGTCTGGGAAGGTATTCAATAGGAGAAGGTTGAAAGTGAATGGTGTGGGTAAAAGTAAGGTGATGAGATGTACAAGGGAGTGGATAGCAGCAAGCTGGAAGTAAGTCATGAAGGAAAGAGGCTAAAGGGAGTGGATAGTTGTAAGTATTTGGGATTGCATGTGGCAGGAAATGGAGGAGTTGGGGGTAGAGGTAAATTGTAGATTGAGAGAAGCAAGTAAATGTCTTTGGGGATTAAAAAGTGTCATGAGAAATCTGCATCTGGGAATGGATGCAAAGAGAAGATTACCATATGAAGGGGTGATTGTGCCGACAACACTGTATAGGGCAGAGATTTAGTGTTAGAGAGGCAGAAAGGAGAAGTTTAAATATGTTCAAGATGAAATGTCTCAGAAGTATGATGGGGGTTATAAGGTTGAATAGTGAAAAATGAGGTGAGGAGGAGAGCAGGGGTGGAAAGGGAAATGGCAATTAGGGAAGAGGAAAGAGTACTAGTTATGGGTTGAATACATGGAAAGAATGACTGAAAAAAAAGGATTACCAAAAGAGGTGTGAGAAGCAGAGGTGGATGGAGTGAACTTGAGGGAATGACTGAAAAAGAGATGGATGGATGGATGGGTGAAAAGGGGTCTGAGCAAGAGGGGAATGACTGTTGAACAAGGAAGGGAGAAGGCAGAAAATAGGGGTGAGTGGAGGATGGCTCTGTATATATGGGACTTTGACACAGCCTGAAGATTTTCTTCCCATCTTGTCTATTTTCAACATGAGGGGACAGAGATGATGGGGGATTGCTGATTAAGTGAAACTGCTTTGTGAATGTACTGTCATACTGCATTGCTTCTGACCCAGGCAGTGGGCAGGAGAAAGGGATGACCCTTCATCTATGAGGTGGTAAGATGGGAGTGTAATGTGTTGGGAGTGAGAGTGGGTGTGGGTGTGTGCCTTTGACTCAGCTACCACCCTTAGAAGGGGGAGAAAATCCTTAGTATATAGATAGACAGAAAATTAAGGCTGATCCATTAATCAAATTCTCCTCCCAGTCTGCATCCTCAAAGAATTTCCTCAAGGCTGAGAAGTCTACTCTCCCAAAGTTGAGTCTATTTCTCCTCCGTGATTAATTCCTTGGCTATATTTTGTACTCTCTGATAGAAATGGTAAAGAACAGTTACAGGGGAAGAGGATAAAGGAGGGACAGTCTTAGTACAATAATAGCATCATTCCTCTATGAGTAGAGATTTTACTCTTGACATAAACATAGGATGTGTGACTCTAGTCCATGGAGACACCCCAAAGCAGTCCCAAAAGCATTGGCTGCATGATAACATGTGGTCAGTACCCCAGTCAGTACAAGTCTCATTTTGCTTTTTAAGTTGATCAGTTTCTGCTATTTGAGCCAGGTTTGTGGCTCTTTTGTGTTCAAGATGTCACTTTGTCATGAAACTTTGATTCATGTGAAGAAGTTGATCATGGTAATTTCAGCTCATTTGCAAATTCACTCGTCACCATTGTCAAGTCTTTGTAACTTGGGAATCTTTCTATTCTTTATTTTGGCCCCAGTATCATCCTGATCAATTTCCTGAATGATATTACTTACCTTGATTTGTGGAAATCCTTGGAAATTAGCCATTGGTGATCTATAATATAAACAAACTTTTTTTATATGATCTACTACTTGTTTTATATTTTGAATGATGTAAAAAAGAAAAAAATTACTAGTTTCCCCCACAGACTTTTTCCAAAAGCTGGAACCACCAATGTATGTATTTACTTGTTAAAGTACACAGGAAAGGAGCAACATTCATTGGGTCCCATCTTCTCCTCATCAGTTTATCATACGTAGCCTCAAGTTCATGTATGAATGTATATATGTATGTACATTTAGAGTTCATTGTAGTTGTCATACTTATTGAAATGGAATAATCTGTTTGCAGATTTACTTAAGCATACAGCTCGACCAACATACTGGGTGCCGGATGAAGAAATAGAGCATTGTGCTGTGTGCAAGTCACCGTTTGGTCCACGTCTAGTGCTACATCACTGCCGAGCTTGTGGAGAGGGTGTATGCCATCCATGTTCCCAAAACCTTCATCCAGTCAAAGAACGTGGATGGGACCACCCAGTCCGTGTATGTGACAACTGCTACAAAACATAATTCCTTTTGCAATGATCATAGGTGGTTGTTATGTTTATATGTAGCCAGATGCTGCATTGTTTGGCAAGGAATATTTGTAGAGCTTGGGGATGTAGTGGTCAACATTGTTTATTAGTCATTTTGTACTCCTATCAGTGCATGATCTTGGATAAGAAAAGAGAAAAAAAAGATGGGTTACATTTTTATATTGAAAGTAAACTGAAAAGAAAAAAAAAAGAAATAGAAATATTTAGTGGTTCTTTTTGAACACGTCCATTACTCATTCTTGATATCTTCAATTGTGGTTTCCTAATCACAGGTTTAGTTGTTTGGTTGTCACTGTTTATTCAATTTGTAATGAGTGTTGTGGAGAATTATATATTGAAAACCACTTGGATGTATTCATACTTACACTCCTACTGATTTGTATGCATTTGTACTTGGGAATATAATTCCTTCATTCATAATTGTGGGTCATTAAATTAAGTATATTTGCACACCAGCAGAATTGTTAAAACATACATGCACATTCATTTACATATGAGCAGATTCCTACATTCATACATACATACCCAGTATGTATATGCCATATGTGTATGCCTGTATATGCACATATATACTATATGCTTGTGCCTCATACTTTTATATGCTATGTATGTACATACACACATGCACAGTCTTGTATGTATTTAAATATGAAAGGAAATTGAAGTTGCCTACGATGGAAAGATGGGGAGGGGACTGCCTATCCTATTTAGGGGCAGGATTTATGCATTGCTTGGCTATAATTCATTATGGATAAGAACAATGAGAATATTCATGTTTTTTTAATGTTAGAAATATATTGAGTGTGGTAGGAGTGGTATATAATGACTAGTCATTAACGTGATTCTTGTATCAGTCAGCTATTATAGAATGGCTTTATATCAAGTGGCAAAGTGGGTGATGGACTGGTAGGATAGTGAAATGCATGATTAGCGCACCATAGTCAGGGAATGTCATCTCTATTTTTAAGTAGCAAGAAGAATCATTTTCATGCCATGGGTAAAGGAACTATGCTGTAAACCCCACCAGGGTGACACACTTTGCGATTTTTGAATGATGCCACGAAACTGTTTGGTTCAGGGACAAACTTTGAATTGGAAGGAGCTTGGTTAACCAATACCCCCTGGCAAGACCTCTTGCATTCCAGAGTCTACTCCCTTAACTGGATAAGATCACCTGGTGCTAATCAGAACAAAGTTTTTAAAGTGTGGCACTTGGTGAAAGGGGTTAGTTTTTTTTCATTGTATCACTCGTATATGGTGTAGTTGTTTTGAATATGGCTGGCCAGTGATATGAATGTCGGAAATTGTGGAGAGTTTAGTGGATGTTTTGGAAGTTATAGATGAATGATGGCTGTGTGTCTGTAGTTCTGATGTGATAACATTTTGGTGCAGTGTGTTGTATAGTTTTTAGTGATGAAGGTCTTGGGATTTGTTATGCTAAGAATATAAAGTATTTGGAATTTCAGTCATTGTGTATGTGGTAATAAGAGTTATTTTTTGATGCTTGTATATGAATTGATATGTGTATATATGGTTACGAATTTTATGTGGTGTAGATATATTTTTTCTTATCGCAAGTGGGATTGTGACTGAATGAAATGTGGTGATGATTGAGTTCTCTAGTGAAGTGGTGTGGTGCCACTGGTAAAGTGGTTATTAAAGTAAGTCGCATATGTTGGGGATCTATATAGTGGACAGATAACTGCTGTCCAGTATGGTGGCATTATTTGTATATTTTGTAATGGCAGATGCTAGGCCATTGTGTACAGCCTGAGGGCAGACCCAAGACTGAAGGAGTTTCATTTCAGCAAGACTCCAGTCAGGCCAGAGTCCACTCCCAGGTGAAATTTGGCAAAAGTCATTAATATTGAATGAAGTTAGGTTAGCCATTTCATTATTATGGCTTCCATATAGATTTCCTCTTGGCAATTGCCACATAGTTTTACTCTACTAAGGATCAGGTTCCAGCTTGAACTGGGTCTTAATTAAAGAAAATCTCATTTAGGCTGGAATCCAACTCTCGTTTGAGTAAGATTATTTAGTATTTGCCATATTGATGTATGTATCATGCCCAGTGTCCTCACTCATGAATGATTTATGAATAGACATTTTCTTGGAGGATAAGGGTTAGGATATAAGGGAAGGGATGGGATAGGGATAGAACAAGCCTTTACAGACAACAGACCTTGATAGAACAGACCTAGCAAAAGTAACAGCATCAAAAGTAAAAGCAAGAGCAACTAGATGGGGATAGAAATTAGTGCTCAGAACATGGTATAAGGTGTTGATTATGGGTTTAAGTTGGTTATGGGACTTTCATTTTTGGTATTGGTGAGGTTGGAAATATTACTGATCATTTTGACAGAGGGATTAATTCCATTGTGGAAGTATGCTTCATAGTTTGTTCAAGGTTGTGCCATATGATAACTTCGTGTGTGTGTTTACCTAATTATAGTATACAGGAAAGGAGCAATGCTCTGGGTCGTGTCTCCTATTCTCCAATTTCCTATCATACCTAGACTCCAATTCATGTATGATTCCAATGTAATCTATATCGTTTATTTCCAATTATCGTATTTAGACTTGAACTCGTATATTGTTCCAGCTTGGGATATATCACCTAAACTATTCCACGTAGTTATACATCTATATGGAAAATGTATTTCTTTACATCCTTGGTATGTGTGGTCTTTCTTAATTTACTTCTATAACTTCTTAAAGCCCTCCCATCTTTAATCAGGAGATCTCATCTATCAATGCAATAGATCCCCTTTAGTAACCTGAACACTAATCATGTCACCTCTTTCTCTTCAATCTTTCAAGGTGTGTGTGTGTGTGCACACACATGTACACTTGTTTGATGCCAGAAGGATAGGCGAGATTAAGGGCTTTTGTATGAAATTGGATACTTATTCTCATGTCTTCAATAGGAGAACCTTGGTTTTTGAATGTAGATGATGTGGTTCTGGTGCATTCCATTCTTTTTGCTTTGTTCTACATTGTCCAAAGATGTCTTTTTGCAGGGGGCTGAAGGGGGATTATTATTTTTTTTTAAACTTTAGTCTGGAATCTGTATGGGGCAGAAACATGGAACATAAGAGAGGAAGAGAAAAGGAGTTTGAATGTGTTTGAGATGAGGTGTCTGAGAAGTATAATGGGGGTTACTAGGCTGGATAGAATGAGAAATGAAGAGGTGAGGAGGAGAACAGGGGTGGTAAGGGAGTTGGGAGATAGGGCTGATGAAAGAGTATTAGGATGGTTTGGACACATGGAAAGAATGAGTGAAGAAAGATTAGTAAAAGAGATATGGAAGGCAGATTTGGAGGGAGTGAACATGAGGGGGCAACCTAGGATGAGGTGGATGGATGGGGTGAAGGGGGCTTTGGGGAAGAGGGGAATGTCTGTTGAGAAAGGACAAGACAGGGGTGAATGGAGAATGGTTTTATATGGATGATGATGTGATGCATGAGGTGGAATGGGTGGGGGGATGTGGGTGAGGTAGTATGTGTGAGGAAAATTTGAAGCAGCCTGAAGGGATTTCTCCCCGTCTTCTTTTCTGCATGGGGGGACGGAGACGGGGGGGGTTGCCGACTTAATGAAGCGGCCTTGCTGTGGATGTGCTGTGTCCTGCGACACTGCCTCTGACCCAGGGCAGTGGACAGGATACAGGGATGACCCGTCATCCAGGAGGTGCCAAGATGAGAGGGAGGGTGGAGGGGAGTGGAGTGTATTTAGGGATGGAATGGGTGGGAATGGTTTTTATGCCTTTTTCTTTTTGGCTACCTCCCTTGAAAGGGGGAAAAGCCTTGGTTTATGTATGTAGTCTTAAATTGGCCCCTCTATTGAATCAACTTGTTAGGCTTCATTCAGAAGAAAATCTGAAGAACATAATACTCCAAGACCTTTGACCTGATGATGTTCAATACAGGTTTTATTATTACTAATATTCATTCAACTTAAGGGCAGACTTATGTAAAAGATATTCACCATAGGGACCAACTTGGATAAAAATGGTTTAGATCAGTGAAGACCTGGTTTTGAGTTGGGGGCCCCAACCTCAGCTGAATGAAACTGACAGGAATATACCATGAGGGAACTTTTTGTATTAAAGTGGTCAAAGAAGGTAAAGTTATGAAATTAGATTTGAAAGGGATTAAGTGTGGGGAAATAGTGGGGTTCAGATTTTAATTGCAGTTAGGGGACACAGAAATAATTGTAGTAATTAGGATAAGATAGAGTTAGGGATGAGGATTTGAGATTGGGTTGAAAATGAAGAATGTTAAATTACTATGGGATGTGTATAGATAAGACATAAATATGGCAAAGATAGGATGAAGTTAGGATTGAGGATTTGGGATTGGATTAAAAACAAAGGATTAAATCCTTTGTACCATGGGATATATGTAGAGTCATTGCGGCAAATGCCACATCTGGATAGACATGACCCCAGCCTGATTGAGAGCATGATTGGAAGGTATTCTAATCAGGCCATGGTCTGTTCTTCAGCTTAAGGAAATCTGATATAATTTCTCCTAACAGAATATATACAGTGCACTATTGTAATGAAATGGTTGAAATTGGAGAATGGAGGTAGTATTAGGGGTTTTATGTTTTGAATTGGGAGTATTCTAGGTGTGCAAGCAGTTGGTACGACTGGCACATATTAGACATTGGCTCCTCCAACTGTAAGATTTTGCTGGTCAAATAATAATATATCCCAAAGGCTAGATTATATACTATACTGACTTTGTTGGAATCAGAGGGATCAACAGCAGGTTTCTGCAAGTAGTGGTCATGCAAGGTACATATCAGTCATCAAAATCTTTCAACATTCATAAAACCTGGAGATGTTTACCTAATCAATTAATCAGTCTCTTCCCTCTGGTCTCTTGCAGTAGACCTGTGGCCTTCAGGTCACTGGCAACAGACTCGTTTACCCAATTGTGTATAGGTATATACATATGCACAGGTAAATCCTGGATGTACAAGCTAATTGAGAGCATGAGATCTGTTTATTATCTCGATTCTTAAGTGAAATGAAGGATTTGTTAAGAAAGTAGGACTAGAGACTAATGCCTCTCAACTACCTCTCAGAAATCACTAAAATACTTCCTGAGCATGTCAAGCAGAAAGGTTTAGAAGTAACCATAGCAATGGAATAGATTGATATAATGGCCATGTGTTTATATCATTAGTAAGGTATAATGTGTATTAAGGTAGTTAATGGTTTGTCACAAGTTTGAAATAGTGTGACACTTTATTGAACAAAAGTGTTAGTTGGTGACTCACTGTTGTCATTGTAGTCAGCTGAATGCATATGGTGACTGGTGTTTGAATTTCCTTAAATGGATTTGTTCATCTAACAAGTATATTACTTAGCATGATAAAAAAAAAGCCACAGGGGTAAAGAGGAAATATATATATACATACATGCACTAAGGGCTTTTTCCCCCCGTACAAGGATAGTAGCCAAAGTCAAAAAGCATAATTCCACTCCCACCCATTTCATCCCCACAGCACATCCACAGCAAGGCCACTTCATTTAATCGGAAATATAACAGTAACATATATTGGTATGTTACAGACTTAAAAACAAACTTGAATCATTGATGTAGATTCACTATAGGCTGAACACAAATGGCAACTGGAATTTAGAACTTTCTAATGAAAATTTATTCCTCTTACAAGTATAGAAATAGACTAAGATAAGCGAGTGATAAAAAAAGAATTGCATTAGTAAAATATGTATACGACAGACTATATTTACTGATAATTAAATTATTATTATTTTGCTATCATCTGAGTGTCAATGGTGACTGGTATCCTCGTGAAGATAAACTTCCCTTACATGTTTAAGTTAATGCATGTTACAGTAGATATCACTGCCATAATTCAACCATAAAACAAAAATAATACCTACAGTAGCATTGATTTTAAGCATGCAGCCCATAATCATGTGAGCTTTTGTACATGCATATACCAAGGGCTTTTTCTCCCCTTACAAGGGAGGTAGCCAAGGGAAGAGGCTTTTGTATTGCACTAAAATTGATTAACATATGGTACGGGGCAACCATGGATGAGATGGAGTGGATGGGGGTAAAAGGGGGCATTGGGAAAGATGAGGATGTCTGTTGAGGAAGGAAGGGAGAAGACAGAAGGGGATGGGGAGGTTAGGGAGTATGTGTGAATGATATTTTGATGTAGCAAAAGGATTTCTCCCAGTCTTCTAATTTTTTGCATGAAGGGATGGAAAAGGGAGGTCGCCGATTAAATGAAGTGACCTTGCTGTGGATGTGCTGCATCTTGTTGCATTGCTACTGATCCAGGGCAGTGGGTGAGATGCAGGGAAGATCCGTCATCCAGGAGGAGCCAAGAAAAGAGGGAAGGGGGTGGTGGTGAATGGGAGTGGAATATGTAGGGATGAAATGGGTGGGAGAGGATTTATGCTTTTGACTTAGGCTACCTCCCTTGTATGGGGGAAAAAGCCCATGGTGTATGGATGTACATTTAACATACATATACCAAACGCTTTTTCCTCCTTACAAGGGAGGTAGCAAAAAAATAGACATAAAAACTACTCCCATCCATTCTATCCCCAAGGGAAGAGATAGGGATGAGTGGAGAATGACTATGTATGGATGATACAGTTATGCAAGGAATCACAGGTAGGGGGTGCTCATGTGTGAATGATATTTTAACGCAGGCCGAAGGGATTTCTCCTTGTCTTCTCTTTTTCTGCATGAAGGGATGGAGAGGGGGGTTGCCAGTTAAATGAAGCGCCCTTACTATGGATATACTGTCTTGCTGCATTGTTTTTGACCCAGGGCAGTTTGCAGATTCAGGGATGACCTGTCATCCATAAGGTGTAAATCTCAAGGCCTTGTAAACAAAGATTCTCATCAATCAAGTGTTTATTAACCACTTCAGTACGACTCAAATTCTTGCACACAGCATCGGCTGCCATATGTAATTTGCATCACACTATTCACATTATAAAATAGAAAGTCATTGCTGTATTACCCATTCTCTTTTACTCTGAGTAATAATAAACACAGAAACATAATCGAACCCCAGTTCACAGCATCCAGGGATAACTGATGTACATACATATACCAAGGCTTTTTCCCCCTTACAAGGGAGGTAGCCAAAAAGGGAAAGGCATAAAATCATTTCCATCCATTCCATCCCTGAAAACACTCCACACCCCTCCACCCTCCCTCTTATCTGAGCACCTCCTGGATGACGGGTCATCCCTGCACCTTGTCCACTGCCCTGGGTCAGAAGCAGTGTCGCAAGACACAGCACATCCACAGCAAGGCCGCTTCATTAAATTGGCGACCCCCCCTCTCCGTCCCCCCATTGCATAAAAGGAGAGGACGGGGAGAAATCCCTTCGGGCTGCGTCAACTTTTGCTCACACATACCACCTCACCCCCCCCACCCCCTGCCCATTCCACCTCATGCAATCACAACATCAACCATTCTCCATTCACCCGTCTTCTGCCCTCTCCCGTCCTTCCTCAACAGACATTCCCCTCTTCCCCAAAGCCCCCTTCACCCCATCCATCCACCTCATCCTAGGACGTCCCCTCATGTTCACTCCCTCCACATCTGCCTTCCATACCTCTTTTACTAGTCTTTCTTCACTCATTCTTTCCATGTGTCCAAACCATCCTAATACTCTTTCATCAACCCTATCTCCCAGCTCCTTTTCCTCCCCTGTTCTCCTCCTCACCTCCTCATTTCTCACTCTATCTAGCCTAGTAACCCCCATCATACTTCTCAGACACCTCATCTCAAACACATTCAAACTCCTTCTCTCTTCCTCTCTTATGTTCCATGTTTCTGCCCCATACAGTGCTGTTGGTACAATCACTCCTTCATACAATCTCCTCTTAGCATCCATTCCCAAATGTCTATTCCTCATTACACTCTTTAATCCACCAAGACATTTACTCACTTCTCTCAATCTACATTCTACCTCCACCTTCACTCCACCTTTTCCTGCCACATTTGCACCCAAGTATCTAAAACTATCCACTTCCTCCAGTCGCACTCCCTTAATGCTCACTTCCAGTCTACTGCCATTTTCACCCCTTGTACATCTCATCACCTTACTTTTACCCACATTTATCTTTAGCTTTCTTCTATCACATACTCTCCCAAACTCTGCCACCAACTTCCTCAATCCCCCCTCTGATCCTGCCACAAGCGCAGTGTCGTCCGCAAACAACAGCTGGCTCACCTTACACTCTTCTCCATTTTCTTTAACCATCTCCAATCCCTTGCCCATCACCCTTGCATTTACCTCTCGCACCACCCCATCCATGTATAAGTTGAACAGCCAGGGCGACACAACGCATCCTTGACGAAGTCCCACCATTACCTCGAACCACTCACTCTCTCCATTTCCAATCCTGATACAAGCTCTACTACTCTCATAAAAACTCTTGACAGCTCCCAGAAGCTTTCCTCCTATCCCGTATATCTGCATAACCTCCCACAGTGCCTTTCTGTCTACCCTATCATAAGCCTTTTCCAGATCCATAAAAGCCCAAAAAACATCCTTCCCCTTTCCTATAGCTTTCTCACATTTCTGTCTTACCACAAAGATCTGATCTACACAACCTCTACCTGTCCTAAATCCACTGTTCCTCACCAATTACTCCTTCTGTTCCTCTCCTAATCCTCTCAATCAAGATCCTCCCATAAGCCTTCCCAACTACACTTAACAAGCTAATCCCTCTGAAACTACTACATTCACACTTGTCCCCTTTTCCCTTGTAAAGAGGAACTATACTGGCACTCCCCCAGTCCTCCGGCACTCTACCCTCTCTCCAGCAAACATTAAATAACCTCACCAACCAGTCCACCATCACTGTACCTCCCTTTTTCAGACGCTAATGCCGACATACTCGTATACTTGCTCGCGCCTCATGACACCTGCATAGGTGTCATTATACCAAAATGGTTAACTGGGACCTGCCTGTATATGTATGAATGGGAAAAAAAAAAGTGAATTCATGATGTTAGATTGAATCATCAGCGATTACAAGTGTATGTGTGTACCTAATTATGATATACGGGGTTGGAGCTATGTGCATTATAGCTCTAAGGGGTTGACACTGGCAACAGACTAGTCATTTTCAACTGTATTTTCTCCACCTTTTCACATGAGAAGAGCTGACAGCCAACAATTGCTCCCTACTTCCTACTACTATAAGCTAGTGACAGAAAAACAGCCCTACATTAATACAACGTAGACAACAGTCCAATATTTCTTCCTAGAGAGTTTTATGGAATGGCTCAATTACTGTTGCCAAACACTGGGGCTGCAGATTTCCTGTCGGTGAAACTCGATACAGCAATAGTGATTATTAACAGAATCAGATGATTTATAAATTTTTGGCTTTAGATGCAGGTTTAGGGTCAATAAAATTCTACACTTGAGCTGTTGACCATAACACATCAGGACAGGAAAAATTTCAACTATAAATGAGCTAGTATCTAAATTATATCAACACAGAGATGATTTATTGAAGTGGGACAAGAAAAATGAGGACATGAAAAGAAACTCGAAAAGGATAGTTATAGAAGAGATCTGAAAAAGAATAGCTTCCCACACAAAGTAGTGGATATCTGGAATAAAATGAGGCAACAGTGTATGCAAATATTATTCAAGAATTTAATAACAAATTTGATGCTGAAAGATAAAAAGACGGGTCACTACAAGCATAGCTCCCTTCCCGTATAATACAATTAGGTAAAATACATACCAAAAGGCCTTTCCCCTCCCTCTTCCCATATAGTGGGATTGTAAAGTCAGAGCATATGCCCATCCCACACCCATTGCTCTATACCTGACCAGCAAAATCTCAACTCACAAAGGGCTACTAGTAAAAATGGCCTCCTGGGATATTTAAGTACAAGTGGAAGGGAAATATGTATTTTTGGGGGATGTTTTATTGTAAAGGCAAATGTAATTAATGGAAAATTCATGTCTGATAGAAAGATGGCTGATAATTGCGATTTACAAAAAATTTAAGCATATTTTCATAGTGTCACTGCATGTTAGCAGCTATCATAAGACTTTTAGATGGCACTATTGCTTAATGTAGCTATGAAGATTCATTTGTATTGAGTTCTATTATTTGATGATATGGTAATCTGGAGAAGGCAGAAGATAGGGGTGTGTGGAGAATGGTTGTGTATGGATGATGTGATGCATGAAAGGGAATGGGTGGGGGATAGCAGGGATGAGGGAGTATGTGTGAATGATATTTTGACACAGCCCAAAGGGATATCTCCCCATCTTCTCTTTTTCTGCATGAGGGGATGGAGAGAGGGGGGGTCTCCAATTAAATGAAGCAGTCTTGCTGTGAATGTGCTGTGTCTTGCTACATTACCTCTGACCCAGGGCATCATCCAGGAAGAACCAAGATAAGAGGGAGGGAGGGGGTGAATGGGAGTGGAGTATGTGGGTATGGAATGGGTGGGAGTGGACTTTATGCCTTTGTTTTTTTGGCTACCTCCCTTGTAAAGGGGGAAAAAGCTGTTGGTATATGTATGTATGGTAATCATTTATTGGTATACTCCAGAATAGTGCACTGTATAGATTTTGTTTTGGTCAATATTGACTTTTGTTCATGTTATTAATCAGGCCTTAGCTTGAATGAGAATATAAGTAATAGAGATTGTGTTGAATAGAGAGTCGGTCAAACAATCCATGATTCCAGGCCTCTTTTGCATGAGACCCACAGCTTCCAGGTAACTAGCAGCATCCACTGGATTGGTCCGTAAGTTAGTCAAGGAAGGAATTTTGTGACACCTGAGTTTAGAATAAGGCATTGCATGATATCTTTCATTTGGTGATTCCATCTGGGACAAGTTTGTTTGGCCAGGCCTGTTCTGTGTTGATGTAGTTTTAAAGTTAGATGGTTCCTGCTTGTTGTAGGAAAGAATTCTCTGTAGGATTAATGTCTGGAGGATTTTTAATGATTGGTTTTGGAGTACTTGTTTCATGATATGAGTACATGTTTTTGTATGGGTGTGTTGCAAGGTGCAGATGGTATGTCATAGGTATTTGAGAAGCTACCAGTGTGTTGTTCTGTTGCATTCAGTCAATTTTGCTTTTGTTATGTGGTTAGATGGATGGGTGGGGTTGAGGGTTTCTGTTGAGAATTGTGTGCCTATCATTTCCATGTGTTGTTTCATCAGGAGGAATTTGGTTGTATGTAGATGTTCTGTTGAGGTGGTTTTAGTGCATCCTGTGTTAGTCTTAGTGCTTTGTACTGAGTAGTTGTAGGGTATCAATGATTTTTTAATTGAAACGAATTGTGCCAGGGAGGGATAGTTGAATGGATCTTATGAGTTGTTTGGATATCGCGATTAAATTTATTTCTGCAAATCAAAATGTGTCCTTGCTGCTAATTTTTTTTTCCTCCTCTCTCTCCTTGTATTTTTTTTTTTTTTTTATGATTTTCAATGTAAGGTCTTTCATGTATATTTACTTTGCTGTAGTATGTGGGATTGAAGCTGTGCTCATAGGGTCCTGTCTCTTTGGCTAACATTTATCCATGTTTGCCAGGATTATATTTTTATCCAACTGGTCAACACAAGTCAACACATCTGTGCAAAGCTATACTTTGTAATATCTTTCAAAAAAATTTGCTTTATTTTTTATTTTTTACTATGACTTCTTGTTGACTTTTCATCTTGCATTCCAGTCTAGGATGAATCAAATTTTCAGTGATTTTCTTCATGCCTTCTTCCATGTAATGAAATGCCAGTCTTACATTTTTCTGCAAATTATGTTTGTTTGTTTTTCTCTCTCTTTTTTTTCCACTCTGGCAATAGATCAACTTTGTATTGAAATTCTTTGTTCTGTTCATAAACCTTATGAAGGTCTTCCTGTAGCAGTTTACAGTCCTCTTCATTCTTCACAACCTTCATGATCATGGCATCATCTGCAAATAGATTTGCATAGCTGTTTATTTATTCCATTCATTATGTCGTATACAATAGGAACATTACAAGTACCAGAACTAAGCACTGTGACACCCCATGAGTCACTCCTCTCCAGTCCAACATTTCATCTCTACTATTCTCATACTTCTATAACTTGAAAGAAAAAATATGTTACACATTTTAGTGTATTCCTTCTAAGGCCTACAATCTCTAATTTCCATGTAAATTTTTATGCACAACTATGTCATATGCCTTTCCCAAATCTAGATATACACAATCCTCCCATCTTTCTTAGCAGGTTGGCTATAAGACTTCCCATTTCTAAATCTAAATTGGTTGTTAGCCAACATTCCTTTCTCCCAGTTTTTTCAACCATCTGTCTTTTACATTTTTTCATATATTTTGACTGTGAGTTGGAGGTATCAAAAATAAGAACCAGAGTTTTAGGGGTCTTGTCTAATGGAAGGACTGAAATGTAAATTTTACTGTTAGATGTTTCTTTGATTCTTGGTTGTCTGAGGGAATAGTGTCACTGATAATTTCTGTGGAGAAGATTCCATTGATCTGTCTTAGCCACTGTTCTTGTTTGTCTAAGTATGTTTGGATGTTCTTAGCTGCTGTTTTGTAGTTGCTATTCTGTGTTATTATCATTAGGTCATCTGCATATATGAGAGCTTTGGTTTTATGTTTTGGACTTGGATTTGGGAAATCACTTGTGAGAGGGTTGAATAATGAAAGTGATGGTGCTCCTTGAGGGTACTCCATTGTACAACCTTTTGAATCCACCTACTTGAAGGGGCAAGTACCTGAGTCTAGAATCCAATCATCGGCTGAATGAAGTTCATGTTTTCCACAACAAAATGTATACAGGCTACTGTGGTATTAAAGATGTTAATGGTTTTATTGGTGTTTGCAAATTGGCTCATTGATAACCTGAAAGTTTTGGGTTTAAATTGTGAGATAATTTCAAGGGAAAAGTACTAGTTCCATCACTGCATATTTGATCAATTTTAGTCCTTGATGTCAATGAATTTATTCAATTGAATGAAGGACTTTGAACTTAAGGTAACAATTCACCAGGACTCCGTTCTGTCTGGAGACCACCCGAGGTGGAATTTTTTTTTTTTTATTGCTGACAAGAACAAAATCTGTAAAGTATACCACATTTTTATAGAAGTAAAAGTTGGGGTCTGAACTAGATATGCACAGTAAACTCCAAGTTTGCATTCTAGATTAATTTTGTAGCGGGGGGTGGGTCACTTGTGACACCAAATAGAAACTTGTAGCTCATGGCACTAATATTGTGAAGTTCATTATTTTCTCTTGAATTGCTAAATGTATTATACAGAATGGATTCATCTTACTGTTGAGTATTCACTACCAGTTTAGTGTATTTCAGGTCAGAAGAATATATTTACATTTTTCTATTTTTTTAAGGTTTTATTTGATTAAATGTAGAATATTGAAGAGGACAGTGAAATATTGGATTATAATTGATGAAAAAGAAAAATAATGTTTTTATAACTTAATCCTTATGTTATTTAAGTCAATTGAAATCATGGTTCATGAGATGTTGAATGGTAGTGAAACCATGTAATTGGTGATAAAGAATAATGTTACACCGGGTTTTAGGTTATATAATGGTTGAAGTAAAATTATATTACAAAATATTCTAAGGCAGTTTTAACTTTATTCAATATTTAGAAAGTACAAATAACCTATCATGTTTAAAGTTATCATTTATGAAGTGCAACCAAAATGATGCAAGAAATGCAAAGAAATTCTAGCTTAAAACCCAAGCATTTGAAAAAGATTTTTACAACAGTCAACAAATTAAAGATAATATAAGAAATTATTCTCCATATTGAAATGTATCAAGATATATATATATTTTTATGATGATTTTTGTGTACAGGAGTTTCATTAATCATTTCACATATATTGAGTGAAATATGCTATTGATAGAAAGATTTTGTATTGGTTTAGAATTTTTTCCTCTGTCTCTCTCCCCCTCTCTCATTACCCCTCTCTCTCTCTCCCCTCTCTCTCTCTCCTCTCCTATCTCTCTCCCCCTCCTCTCTCTCCTCTCTCTCTCTCTCTCTCTCCCTCCCTTTCTCCTTCCTTCTCCTTCCCTCTCCTTCCCTCTCCTTCCCTCGCCTTCCCTTTCCTTCTCTCTCCTTCTCTCTCCTTCTCCTCCTCTCTCTCTCTCTCTAAGAATATTTTCAGGGTTATGGGATAAGGTGAGTTTTTCCATGTATTGTTATACATACCAGATCTTCAGAAACTTTGAGGATATGTTATTTCAGAATTACATCTTCATTGAAAAACTTCATTTTCAAAGATCTGTTCATATATCTTGAAACTTGTTTTGAGTCTACTTCATTGCATTTTTAAGGAGGACCAAAATGAAAATAAGTTGATGTGAATAGCCTCATTAAAACTTAATATAATTCCCATTTTCAGGTTTGGTCTTTTCCCCCTAACCCAAAGTCATGGCTTTACCTAATTATATTGATATCTTTGTGTTCTGGTGTTATTCTGTTTATTCTAAATACCCTCAAACACTCAAAAACTTTTTTTTTTTTCTTTCCTTCCTTCCTTCCTTCCTTCCTTCCTTCCTTCCTTCCTTCCTTCCTTCCTTCCTTCCTTCCTTCCTTCCTCACCCTCACCCTCACCTCCCTACCACTCTTAACTTTCACCGTTTGGTAACTTGTCCTTCCATTTTCTCCATGTGCTCATACCATGTTCCCAAAATGTCGTTCCCCCCCCCCCCGCTTATAATTGTATCTACCATCTGTCTTTGTCATTCTGTTAACCACTTCAATAGAAGTCAAATTCTCACGCAGAACATCGGATGCCTAATGTATGATGCACCACACTACTAGCATTATAAAATATGAAGTCACTGCTGAATTATTCAATCTCTTTCACTCTGAGTAATAATAAACACAGAAAACATGATCAAACCAAATCACAGAATTCAGGGGTCATTCGGCTACAGCAACAAAATAAATATAATCAAGATGCTAGTGCCAGCAGCTTCCTATACCCACACACGCCTCATGATGCCGACATAGGCATCATCATATTGAAGAGGTCAATGATTTTACTACACGCAGTTGTTACAACGGTGGAGGGCGAGCCACGCTCCGGTCGGCCATCAACATGCCGAAATGATCAGGTCATTGCCAAAGTGAACACTGGTGATGTGGGACTGTCATGTGACTATCTGAGAAATTGCAGAAGAGGTGGGGATCAGCACTTTTTGGGCACATTCCATTTTAACCAAAGATTTAGCCATGAAGAGAGTGGCAGCGAAATTCGTGCCAAAGCTGCTGATGGCGGAGCAAAAGCAACTTTGTGTTGAAGGCTCACAGGACATGCTGGACTCCACAAACAGTGACCCCGACTTCATGAATACCATAATCACTGGTGACAAGCCCTGGGTGTACAGGTACAACCTGTAAACCCAATCCCAGTCGTCACAGTGGAAGCAATGAAAAACCACCAAGAGCACTACACACTGCCTCATGCAAATGCTGCTTGCCAGCAACTGATGCTATCAACAGGCAGAACAAAAT
>NC_134806.1:3346259-3468759 GCF_046742065.1 Oratosquilla oratoria | reverse complement strand
CCAAAATTCAGTATTCAATAAGATGCAATTATAAGTCAGCAAAGCTAATAAGAAGGGTTTGAGAGATATTACAGCACAATAAAGGACCTCAGAACCAAAGTCATGCATGGGCAACTCAAGCCATTTGAAATCTTTAAGCCTCCAAGAACTTTTACATTACACAAGAAGGGATTTTCTGCAGCAGTTAAACAAAGTAAACAGTTTGAAACAGTTTATTTTGACAAGAAATAGGGTTACCAGAGGTATGACTTGCAATTTTGAAAAATCTTGTAAGTCAGCATGGACTGTGTTGCTATCATGCTAATTTATGGAAAGTTTACTGTACTGGAAATGGTTAACAGCTGCAAAAGATAATCTTTAAACTATTTTTTGAGAAGTGAGTCCATTACAAAAGCAGAAGAGTAGAAAAAAAAATTGGGAGTGTTGATAAAAAATAACCTGTCATCTGACAGACATATCAGCAGAAATATGGGAGAGACCAACAGACAGCTACAGAAGATTAAAGTGACTTTTCTCTGCCTGCATGGATGACAAGACGATGAAAAAATTCATAGAAACCCTGATCCAATCAAGAATGGAATATGCATCAATGGTATGGACCCCACATAGTGAAGGATAAGTAAGATCAAGAAAATAAGGTTCAAAAGGCAACAGTGAAACTGGTTCCCATCCTGGGAAATATGCCATATAAAGAAAGACTGGATCAGCCAACTTTGAAATATCAAAGAGAAAGAGGTTATAATTACAGTATTCAAGTCACCAAAGAGAATAGACCACATTGACAGAAGAGATCTTTTGATTAAAGGTAGAAGGGATTTAAGAGGTCATGAGAATAAATTAAGGAAGACAACATGTCTAAAGGATGTGAAAAAATACAGTTTACCATATAGATGCATATATAGTTGGAACAGCTTAGGTGATATAGCCTAAGCTTGAACAATACATGAATTCAAATCTAAATTTGAAATTTGAAATCAAGGATATAGATTAAGTTGGAACTGTACATGAATTTGAGGCTAGGCACAATAAACTGGAGAATAGGAGACCAGACCTAATGAGTATTGCTCCTGTCCTGTATACTGCATTAGGTGAATACAGGAGAGGGAGGGCTGGGTGGACTGTGTGCACCCTGATCTAGAGAAAGCTTTTGATAAAGTACCTAACAATTGTTTCATGTGGAAACTGGAGCATATTGGAGGAATAAGAGGTATACTACTTTATGTATGTGTATATATATATATATATTATATATATATATATATATATATATATATATTTTTCTTCTTCTTCTTCTTTTCTTTTTAAGAGAGTAGTAAAGGATAAGATGTTGAGATTGAGAGCAGTGATCAGTGAAGTTCCATAAGGTTCAGTTCTAGCACCTACAATGTTTCTTATATGATGGAAGGTACAAGCTGTGACAACGTGTTTACAGATGATGCAAAAACCATAAGAGTGAAAGTCATAGAGGACTCAACTATTGCAAAGAGATCTAGACACTCTTCGAATAGAACAAAGAATGGAAAATTAATTTCGGTACCAAAAAATGCAAAGTATTAGAAGAGGACAGTAGCACTAAAAGACCATCTTTGAACTATTCCTTGAGAAACGAATCTATTACAAAAGCAAAAAAAGAGAAAGATTTTGGAGTGTTGATGAAATACAACCTGTCACTTGATGAAAAATCAATACTATGGTAGGAGAGACATATGGACTGCTGCAGAGCATTAAAGCGAGCGATTTTTCACTAAAGGGATGAAGAGAAAAAAGGAAATACAAGGACTGATCCATCTGAGACTAGAATATGCATCCCCACACAGTGAAAGATAAAGGCAGTCGAGAGAATACAGAGGGCAGTGGTGAAATTGGTTCCCTGCCTGGCAGATAAACCATATGAGGAAAGACTAAATGCGCTGGACTTGTCTATATTGAAAGATCAAAGAGAGAGGTTATTACAATATTCAGGTTGCTAAAGGTGATGGACTACACTGACAGAAGAGTCATTTTGATTAGGGATGGGAAGGGTTTAAGATGTCATGAGAACAAATAGAGAGAGATTAAATGTCTAAAGAATATGAAGAAATACAGTTTTCCAGCCATTTTTTTCCCTTTGGTTTGAAGGTTTATTTAAGGTTTTGAGTTGACTGAACCCACTTAATTTTGTCATCGGAAGGATGAGCCTCATGCAAAAAGAGTAGGCTACAAATCTCTTTTGCATCTTCCACCTTTCATCAAAATGAAATTTACTTCATCCAGCAGCACAATCTATGAATATCACCTTGCTGCTGTACTACACCTCATATCACATTTTCACTGTTTTATCATGGTCGGTCATAGTAAACTGTTTTTTATGAAACAATACTGTTACTTATAGTGTTACCAAAATGAAATGAATTTTCAGGTACAGCATGAATGTCATTAAGCTCACCAAGTATGATTTTTTCATAGAAATTTATCTGGGAACATGGTTGTAATCAATCTGTCAGTTGCTGCCCAAAGTTTCTCCTACTAGAAACCTATCATAATCTTGCAACAGCCAGTAATGGTTCCTGCTCTCTCCCCTTCCTTAGACCTCAACAAAAATATTAGATTACTTATGTCTGTGTTGTGAATGTGGGAGTGTTTCCATTTCAACAGCTAGTACGAGGCAGAAGGGAACAGTCAATGGTTGTCATCTCTCCAATTGTGAAAAAGTGGTTGGTAAATGAAAGTTGATGCAGAGTATCTTGGACCTGGCCTAGTGACAGTACTAACCCCTTGGTGCAGCATCTCAAATGAAGGTGGGAATGTTGATGGGTTCCAGATAACTGTGGGGGGGGGGCAGTTCTGTCTGACATCTACCCAATTGAATACCTTGCACAGGCATTCATCATTGGTCCCAACATAGTTACAAAAGCATAGGAACTGAAAGTTAATTTGGATTCCTTTGAAATTTCACATTGTGAGAAAGTAAACAAACATACTCTCTCCCCCTCATCTAGATAAGATGAATACATAGTGTGTTTACTTTTTCAGAATGTTGTTTCAGAGGACTGCATCACATCACAGTTCAGTACATAGAAGGGCCCATTTTACTAAGCAAGTCTAATCAGCACATTCTCAGAAATGTTCAGATTTTGTATATTAGCCTGGTTCTTGTCTCTAAATTTATTCAATTATGTGAAATCTGCACTCAAGGAGTTAAAACACATTGCATTTGACATTTTTGTATGAAGAATTCCTCATTGAGTAAAAATCTGGCAGCAGCCAGAATGAAACATAATTTGCCAGCCACAGCCAACGATTTAATGGCTGAAGACATGTCACAGTTGGTAATTTATTTAAAGTTTGCATATACCTGTTGACTTTGTTGACCAGTACATGCTAAGACTGTAGCAGCTTGCCAGTCTTTTATGTTTTTATTCTATTTATTGGCATGGATACTGTTTTATATTATGTTGTGATCATGATTTACGATGTTGGGGTCCAACATACAAAGAAGTGAAAAGAAAATAATTTACAGTTGTGTAGAAACTAGAGTAAGTTGGATGTATATCTGAGATATAGGGTATATTATGGACCTGGAGATGCTATTTTTGCTATGTTTATGAATTTTGTAATTTGTTTCTCATTGCATTTTACTTCTACTGAGCTACACCATTTTAGAATACTCACATCTTAATTGGAAATATGAAAAGGCTATACAAAAATATATATATATATCACCCTCAGTGTTAGTAATGAAAGTTAGAAGATGTCCATTATGCTATGTAGAAAATGCGCTTCATAGATGTTTTTTTGAATGGAGGTTTTAATATCTTGGTAACTAGTGGCAGAATATAAAGGGTTTACATCTATATCTTTATATTTGGCAATGTTGTGCAAATGGGAGTACATAAGAACTGAATAAAGATATGTATTTACATACGTGAACTGAGAATTTTGAATGTGATTTTATGCTGTATGCATGTGGCAATTTCATTTAAGAACTACGGTAGATATAGCATTAAACTTACAAGATCTAGAATGTCTGATATGAAGTGGCTGATAATATCAGTTATATTGTCATGGTATTAGCTTGGTGGGGAAAATTACTGTCATGGAAATATGATAGTAACTAAAATACTGCCACAGTTTGAAGGTCTTTTGGTTTGAAAACAAAACTGCCAGTAAGTGTATAGCAGCTACTGATTCCAAAACATTTCCTATGGATCCTACTTCTACTTTGAATGGTTAAGATGATTTTATATTCAACATAAGAGTACAAACATTAGTGTCATTATCCAACATGTATTATGACACTATTCAACAAACTGTCATCTCACTGTGGCAAGACTCACTTTAGTGTACAATAGCATTCAAACCAGGAAGAAAATTTTTATTAATTCAAAATTAAATAAACAGTTAAAGATATATGGGTATCCATTTCAATAAGCTCTAATTTCATATTGAAACTGAAGCTAATTGCTTATAAAAACAAGTTTATAGTCCAGAAAGAAAATATTTGTGTAAAGGATTGCCATTGGGTATTGGTAACAGCCCTGCCAAGTAGTTAGGGCTTTTCTTAGAAAATAATTGAGAATCCCAGACTTCCCCCCAGGTTCCTATATGGCATCTTTTCCATTAATCCTCTCACTACAGTGACACCCTTCTCAAATTTTATTTAGGTGATAGACAATTTATCTGAAGGGCAAACTCTGGACAGGAGAGACTGTTTTGATGTGTGCCCTTTATCTGAATAAAATTGTGTAGTATTAGCCAAAGTAAAAATGTAAAAACCATCACTATAGTGAAAGGGTCAAGATCCCCTCAATTGGCAGTTTAGTCCAAAGAAGACCTCTTCTAACCGATGTAGGGGTCCATAATTTAACGTTTGATTTGAAATATCCCAAGTGCCATTCATCAAGACCAATCTTGGATTATTGTGTTTCATACAAGTAGACTTAAGTTTGATAGTGAAGTATGACCAATTGAAGCATGTGATTTTATGAATTGTTAACAAGTACAATTGCCTACAAAAATTATTTCAACCTCTTTAGTTTAAAATTCATTCCACAGCATTGGCATTTTCAGTCTGGTGCATCTGCAAATGCACTTACATGTTTGAAAGTTGTGTGAAATGTTCTGTGAAGTTGGAATGACAAAACTTGGGAGATCAGTGCATAAATTTAGAACATGGATCACAGCTGTAGATACAATGAAATATATGAAAATATTATGAATACCAGTAACCATGATTTACACAAAATAGATTAATGTTGAATGAATAAATAAAATCTCCCTTCATTCCACATTTTGTTTACTAATCCTTCTTTTAAAATTACCTTGGAATAACCGAGATCAACAGTATATCGAGTCCATAAATTATTTCTTACTATTTAAACTTTTTATTTTTCCACCATTAATTTGGTCCACTAGTGACAGTGCATGGAAGTTGGGGCAGGAGATTATGATCTCAAAAGGTCTTGGTCACAGTTCAGCTAGTAGGCTTAGTGGTTGCCTAGTACTAGGATAGAGAGACCAGTACAGAGCAGCAGCCTGTACAATTGAACAGCCCACTTAAGGATCTTGAGGCAAGACTGTGATTAGACATCTGGAAGAGAAAGACAAAGTGCTGCCTCAACTAAGTCCTGCTTCCAAGAACCTACTCCCACCCTGGGAGATCCTAAGAATGACTGAGACGGACCAAACATTTAGTCACCATCAAACTTCCCTCCCACTAATAAACTTGACTCTTCCATTTAACACCACAAAGTTCCTTGGCAAATGGTGTGTGATTGTGGGGGCAGAAGGTGATATCAAGAAGCCTGTGGTCATAACCTACACAGGTGAAGGTGTGGGCCCAGTGATTGTTCTGTATTGGTACAAAGGCCATTACAGTTTGGCTACAGCCTATATAACTGATCAGCCCTCTTTAAGATTTATTCTCACTTTTCAATTAATTTTTATTGAAAACTAAAAAGTCTAAGCAAAGAAAAAGAAAATTGACAATTCAGACTTTCATTTGATTAAAAAAAGATTGGAATAAAATAGTTATCTAATCCATTTAGGCAATTACAGAACTCATTATCTTGCTTTTGTTCTTGGAAATTCCTGAAGTGCATCATCTAAGGTAAAATTTTCTGCAAGTTGGTGTTCCATGGCAAAATTAAATGAAAGTTGTTCATTGTAGATTTCAGGTCTTTATGAGTTTCAACTTTGAAATTTTCTTTCACGTGTAGCAAGATTCACAGCAACAAAGTAAAAAAAAAAAAATTCTGAGGAATATGACAATGTTGGGGACACAAGTTCCCAGTTTGAGTTTCTCAGTGAACAATAATTCCCAAGGGCCTATGTTTCCACAGCTTGCATTAATTTTCTGTTTCAGCAACAAAAGCAAAATACTTTTGCCTTGTTTCTCATTACACATTTCAATCCACCAAGGCATTTCCTCACTTCTCTCAATCTACATTCTACCTCCACCCCCACTCCTCCCTTTCCTGCCACATTTGCACCCAAGAAATGTAATGAGAAATAGACATCTGCAAATGGATGCTAAGAGGAGGTTATATGAAGGAGTGATTGTGCCAACAGCATTGTACGGGGCAGAAACATGGAACATGAGAGAGGAAGAGAGAAGGAGTTTGAATGTGTTTGAGATGAAATGTCTGAGAAGTATGATAGGGGTTACTAGGTTAGATAGAGTGAGAAATGAGGAGGTGAGGAGGATAACAGGGGTGGAAAGGGAACTGGGAGATAAGGTTGATGAAAGAGTATTAGGATGGTTTGTTTGGACACATGGAAAGAATGAGTGAAGAAAGATTAGTAAAAGAAGTGTGGAAGAAGTGAATATGAGGGGGCATCCTGGGATGAGATGGATGGATGGGGTGAAAGGGACATTACAAAAGAGAGGAATGTCTGTAGAGGAAGGACGGGAGAGAACAAAAGATAGGGTTGAATGGAGAGGGGTTGTGTATGGATGAGGCTGTGATGCATGAGGGGGAGTGGGTGGGGGATGGGGGGTGAGGAAGTATGTATGAGAACAAAAATTGATGCAGCCTGAAGGGATTTCTCCCTGTCTTCTCCTTTTCTGCATGGGGGGACTGAGAGGGGGGGTCAGCAAATTTATGAAGCAGCCTTGCTGTGGATGTGCTGTGTCTTGTGACACTGCTTCTGACCCAGGGCAGTGGACAGGATGCAGGGATGACCTGTCATCCAGAAGGTGCCAAGATAAGAGGGAGGAGGGAAGAGGGTGGAGGTGAGTGGAATATATAGGAAATGGAATGGGTGGGAGTGATTTCTATACCTTTTTCTTTTTGGCTACCCCCGTGTAGGGGGAAAAAGCCTTTGGTATATGTATGATTTTTTTTTTCTCTTTAGTAAAAAAGAAATTCTTTGTCATTGTCATTATCAAAATTATCTAATTGGCATGCATTTTCTTTTTTCTAAAGATTGGCTGGTGTCAGGTAGTTTTTACTTAGCAAGATGGTAAAGCTGCTTAAACTTCAAAGATATTTCTCAGGTTACTCTATCCACTAATGAAAATATTTCTCTTCTCAGCTATTCTTCATATAACAGATTAGTATCTTCAGCTGTTTCAGTATCATCAAATACTTACTTTTTCTTCTTTTGTCTTTATGGCCTGTCCATGGGATCTTTCAAGTCTTGACATGTGTTTTTGGCACATCCAAGTTTTTTTTTTTTTTTTTTTTTTTTTTTTATATTAATTAATTATTATTATTATTATTTTTTTTTACAAGTTCATATCTATTCTCAACTCAAAAGGATTCCAATGCTTACAATCCTAGATAACATTGTTTAAAGGTATCAATCAATCAAATCAGCCATCCTGAGTCCACTACTGGGCAAGGGCCTCATTCATAGCATTTCATGATTCACACGACCGCGCCATCCTCTGCCACGTCACTCCTGTAAACTCCTCTATCTCGTCTCTTCACCTTCTGTCTGGTCTCCGTCTTCCACGCTTCCTATCTCGCGGCGTCCACTCAGTAACACACTTGCTCCATCGCTCATCAGTCGTTCACACTAACTTACCTACCCAATTCCACTTCCTCTCTTTTACTCCTTCCACAATATCTTTCACTCTAGTCTGCTCTCTCACCCAACTTGATCTCTCCATTCTCCTCTGTGCAGTCCTTAGCTTTGTTTCCATCGCCCTCGTCAGCTTCCAAGTCTCACCCATAGATTATTGCTGGTAGAATGCATTGATTGTAAACTTTACGTTTCAAACATAAAGGTAGAGAGCCTCTCAGCATTTTGTTATATTTACCAAACACTTTCCAACCAATTGTAATGCGTCTTTTTATTTCATTATCATGATCTTTCGTCACCTTCACCATCTGGCCTAAATAATTATACTCTTTAATTTCCTCAAGACTCATCATCAATTACAATCTCTTTACTTTGAACTTTCGTGTTGAATATTACTTTTGTTTTATTCTTATTCATGTTTAAACCTACTTTGAGACTTTCCTTGTTTAGATCACTCAGCATATCTTGCAAGTCTTCTGCTCTTTCTGAAATAAGAATAATGTCATCCGCAAATCTTAGGTGGTTCAAATATTCGCCATTAATCTTTAAACCTTTCTCTTCACAATTCAATCTTCTGAAAATATCTTCTAAGCAAGCTGTAAATAGTTTGGGTGAAATTGTATCGCCTTGCCGTACTCCTTTCTCGATCTTGATCTTTTCTGTATCTTTATGTAGTCGAATTATAGCGGTACCATTCGCACAAATCTTTTCTAAAACCCTTACGATCTGTTCGTTTGTGCCCTGCTTACGTAGCGAGTTTAGTATTGCTATTTGTTCTACCGAGTCAAAGGCCTTCTCGTAATCTACAAAAGCTAAACACAAAGGTATATTGTATTCTGTCGTTTTCTCGATTAGTTGGTTTATCGCCTGCAAATGGTCTAGAGTCTTAAAGCCTGCCTGTTTTCTCGGTTGGTTTCCATCTAAAAACTGACTTAGTCTATTTGTAAGGATCTTGGAGAATATATATATTTGATAGCAAGCTAATCGGTCTCTAGTTACTAAGGTCCTTCTGGTCTCCTTTTTTATGAAGCAAAATCACTATAGCATTGCACCACGCATCAGGAACGCTTTCTTGACGTAAGCACTGGGTGTACAGCTCAGCTAATTTAATATGAACTAATTTTCCCGCGTCTTTCAACAGATCTATCAATATACCATCTTCCCCAGGTGCTTTTCCTCGTTTCATAGATTTTAGAGCAAATTCAACTTCCTTTGTAATCTCTGGTACATTATTAACGCCTACAAATGAATTTACTGACTCAACTACGGTCTTCGACGAGTAGCCTAAAGCTCTTGGTAAAATTCTTGTACTCTTTTTACCACTCTGTCCCTGCATTTAATGATTTCTCCATTTCTATCTTTCAAACATATCATTTGCAGTCTTCCTAAAGCATGTCTGCACTCGGTCACTTTAATACTTTTACTTTTCCGAATAGTTTCCTCTATTTCATCCATGCTTCTCATTCTTTTCTCTAATCTCTGCCTTTTGTTGATAAGCTTGTTTAGTTCTACTCTTTCTATTTCGTCTTTCCTGCTTTTAATCTGCATGGTCCTTCTTCTTTTAATTAGGTCATTTGTAGCTTTGGAGTATTTGTTTTCTCTAATGTTTTTTGTACTTCCTACTTTCTCTACCGATTCCCTAATGATATTCACTAAATTCAAATTAATATCTTCCACGCTGTCCTCGTTAGTTCTTAGAGCTTCGAATCTATTTTTAATTTCTAACTGAAATTTCTTATTATTATCCTTAACCTTTGCAAGGCTGATTTTCTTTCTTAAAATTAGTTTATTTCTCTCGGCTCTGAAATTGAATTTAGCTGTGCAACCTACCATTCTATGGTCACTACCTATGTTGACTATTTATCACCGTAACATTGCTAACGCTTTTGCTCTCATCTCCTAATATGAAGTCTATTTCGTTCTTTGTTGTTCCATTTGGACTTCTCCACGTCCATTTACGACCTACACGCTTTTGGAAGAAAGTGTTCATTATCCTCATGTTGTAGTTCTCTGCAAAATTTACTAACATATCGCCTCTGTCATTTCTTTCACCTACTCTAAACTTCCCAATGAACGTCTTATCTCCCATCTTCCCCACTTTAGCATTAAAGTTTTCTATTACCAACGTGTACTTACTTTTTTCTTGATCCATTACCTGACTTAAATCATCATAGAACGACTCAATTTCATCGTCTGAACCCTGTGAAGTTGGTGTATAAACTTAACTATTTTTAGAGTGTACCTTTCATACAGCCTAATCACAATCCAAGCTACCCTGCCTGACAAACTATTAAATTTGACTACGTTACCAGCAACCTCTCGGTTGATCAAGAACCCTACTCCACTGGCTCTTTCTTTGTCCTTACCTCTATAGTAGAACAGGTGGTGACCATCTTGTAATTGTATCATCTTTTCTTCCACTCTTCGGACTTCGCTCAATCCTATGATGTCCCACTTGATGTTGTCTAGTTCTTCCATTAAACTCTCCAGCCTGTGATCTTCTGAGAGACTTCTTACGTTGTATGTATAGATCTTCACATTCTTCATTTTGTTTAACGTCCAAGACTTGGATCAGCTCGGACAGTGTTTACTCACATTCGGTGGCACACTGCCCGTAAGCACACGAAGGAATGCGGTTGGACCTTTAGGAGACGATGATCCAACAGGAACGCCCGGTTTTGTTTTGGTTGTGATATTCATATTTGCTACGAAGGGGGGTTGGCACCAATTTCACCTCCGTGCCAACTAATTTATGGTGAGATGTTTCTCTGGTGTCACCTTATTCATTATATTCGGTGAAGCCCTATATCTATAGGATGCCCAATGGTCCACGCCGTCATTATGACGGTACCCCATATATCTATGAGGAATTTCCCTGTTCGCCATCAGGGACGTGCCAGTTAGCAGTGGGTCCTGCGACTGTGCGTGTGAGCTGCTCTTTGTCTGATCTTTCTTACAAAACCTGTTCGATATGGGTGACCCTGCAGAGATTTTCTCTCTATCGACTTAGCTTTTGTAGTCATTAAGATTCTCAAGCCTATCCACCACGTCAAGGTGTCAACTCTTGGATAGGGTTTAAAGGTATGCCTGAGCATAATTTATTTCACGAAGAATGGCTTCTGTCGTGGTTTGGTTCGGTATGGACAATCCAGGGAAAATGACTCACAATATCACTAACACTAAGATTTAATGGTTACTATGCTCGGAGGTCACGGACGAGGTCTCGTTAGGAGAAGGTCCGGAGTGAAGGCCTCATCAAGCGTCGTGGCTGTGGGCGAAGGGCCACAGGAGGGAATGAGGCGACTTGCTGGATGGAACTGGTCCCGAGGCGTCTTGCTTGGGAGAACTGGTCCCGAGGCGTCTTGCTGGAGAGATCTGCTGCTTGGAGTTGAACCCGGAAGTGGTGTCGGGAGAGTTCTGGTCGTCTTTAGACACCGACCTTTTAAAGGAGGCTGGCGGGAATGTGGGGAGCTTTCCAAGTTCTTGACCGCTGGCTGACCGCTGGCTGACCGCTGGCTGGCCGGGACGTCTTTGCGAACTATGCTTGCCAACTACAGCGAGTATAAAAGCCAAGCTCGAGTTGTGTGACGTCCAGTCTGGTTTTGACCAGCGGCGCGTCACTACACTTCCTACAGACCAAGGGAATACAAGGGAAAAAAAAATACTGCAATATATCAATGAGGACACCAGTATTAGATCTTGTAATAGAATTTTCTTCTTCATCAGTCAGCTTTTCTGGGATAATCAGGAGTTTAAAGGAATTATTTTTTAATAATTGCCACAGCATTACACCTTCCACTCCGTCTAGTTTCCACAATGTGCTTAAAATTTTGGCCAGTCACTTCTTCTATTGAGGAAGAAAGGGAGAAGACAGAAGATAAGGGTGAATGGAGAATGGTTGTGTATGGATGATGCTGTGATGCATGGGAGAGGGTGGGGGGATGAGGAACTATGTGTGAATGATATTTTAATGCAACCTAAAGCGATTTCTCCCTGTTTTCTCATTTTGCATGAGGGGATGGAGAGGGGCACACCAATTAAATGAAGCAGCCTTGCTGTGGACATGCTGTGCCTTGTACATTGCTTCTAACCTATGGCATCTTAAGGAGACTTCTCCAAGGGTTTTGAGCATCATAAAGTGTGCTTTAGAGCCAAATCTACTAACATAATAAAAATCTCTGAAGGAGAAGTCTTCTTAGGAGCCCTTGCACTAGGTTACTGGGATGTTATCTCAAGCCCTCATTCCTTCAAAAATCCCACCATGTATCTCTTGACTTGGCAACCTTCAGCATTTCACTGATTTCTTTAGTTCTATGGCCTGCCTTCTTTAGTCCAGTGACTTGGGCAATTATTTATTCCTTTGTGGGAGCCACGGTAATGGCACACCAGTCAGGCACACGGTATCCCTGCCACAGGCATAAACCTCAAAAGCCCGAACTTTCGACGGCTCTCACCGACACACCCTTGGTCTCACCCTTCTCCTGCCTACGCCGCTCTGCACCCTATCCCACTCCCTACCTGTGGCGCAAGTTTGGTGCAAATCGCTGACCTTCGGATTTCCCCCCAAATTCCATGGGGGACCCCCTTGCAGATTTTTTCGATTTTGGGTCATTTTGGTCACCGACACCGATTTACCCGCTAGCACACCCACAGGTCCGGGGCACCCTGGGATGCCCTCCAGTGCAGTGGCACACCAGTCACGCACACGGTATCCGTGCCACACCCGTAAACGTCACAAGGCACAACTTTCCACCCCTCTCACCGACACACCCTTGGTCTCACCCTTCTCCTGCCTACGCCGCTCTGCACCCTATCCCACTCCCTACCTGTGGCGCAAGTTTGGTGCAAATCGCTGACCTTCGGATTTCCCCCCAAATTCCATGGGGGACCCCCTTGCAGATTTTTTCGATTTTGGGTCATTTTGGTCACCGACACCGATTTACCCGCTAGCACACCCACAGGTCCGGGGCACCCTGGGATGCCCTCCAGTGCAGTGGCACACCAGTCACGCACACGGTATCCGTGCCACACCCGTAAACGTCACAAGGCACAACTTTCCACCCCTCTCACCGACACACCCTTGGTCTCACCCTTCTCCTGCCTACGCCGCTCTGCACCCTATCCCACTCCCTACCTGTGGCGCAAGTTTGGTGCAAATCGCTGACCTTCGGATTTCCCCCCAAATTCCATGGGGGACCCCCTTGCAGATTTTTTCGATTTTGGGTCATTTTGGTCACCGACACCGATTTACCCGCTAGCACACCCACAGGTCCGGGGCACCCTGGGATGCCCTCCAGTGCAGTGGCACACCAGTCACCCACACGGTATCCGTGCCACACCCGTAAACGTCACAAGGCACAACTTTCCACCCCTCTCACCGACACACCCTTGGTCTCACCCTTCTCCTGCCTACGCCGCTCTGCACCCTATCCCACTCCCTACCTGTGGCGCAAGTTTGGTGCAAATCGCTGACCTTCGGATTTCCCCCCAAATTCCATGGGGGACCCCCTTGCAGATTTTTTCGATTTTGGGTCATTTTGGTCACCGACACCGATTTACCCGCTAGCACACCCACAGGTCCGGGGCACCCTGGGATGCCCTCCAGTGCAGTGGCACACCAGTCACCCACACGGTATCCGTGCCACACCCGTAAACGTCACAAGGCACAACTTTCCACCCCTCTCACCGACACACCCTTGGTCTCACCCTTCTCCTGCCTACGCCGCTCTGCACCCTATCCCACTCCCTACCTGTGGCGCAAGTTTGGTGCAAATCGCTGACCTTCGGATTTCCCCCCAAATTCCATGGGGGACCCCCTTGCAGATTTTTTCGATTTTGGGTCATTTTGGTCACCGACACCGATTTACCCGCTAGCACACCCACAGGTCCGGGGCACCCTGGGATGCCCTCCAGTGCAGTGGCACACCAGTCACGCACACGGTATCCGTGCCACACCCGTAAACGTCACAAGGCACAACTTTCCACCCCTCTCACCGACACACCCTTGGTCTCACCCTTCTCCTGCCTACGCCGCTCTGCACCCTATCCCACTCCCTACCTGTGGCGCAAGTTTGGTGCAAATCGCTGACCTTCGGATTTCCCCCCAAATTCCATGGGGGACCCCCTTGCAGATTTTTTCGATTTTGGGTCATTTTGGTCACCGACACCGATTTACCCGCTAGCACACCCACAGGTCCGGGGCACCCTGGGATGCCCTCCAGTGCAGTGGCACACCAGTCACGCACACGGTATCCGTGCCACACCCGTAAACGTCACAAGGCACAACTTTCCACCCCTCTCACCGACACACCCTTGGTCTCACCCTTCTCCTGCCTACGCCGCTCTGCACCCTATCCCACTCCCTACCTGTGGCGCAAGTTTGGTGCAAATCGCTGACCTTCGGATTTCCCCCCAAATTCCATGGGGGACCCCCTTGCAGATTTTTTCGATTTTGGGTCATTTTGGTCACCGACACCGATTTACCCGCTAGCACACCCACAGGTCCGGGGCACCCTGGGATGCCCTCCAGTGCAGTGGCACACCAGTCACCCACACGGTATCCGTGCCACACCCGTAAACGTCACAAGGCACAACTTTCCACCCCTCTCACCGACACACCCTTGGTCTCACCCTTCTCCTGCCTACGCCGCTCTGCACCCTATCCCACTCCCTACCTGTGGCGCAAGTTTGGTGCAAATCGCTGACCTTCGGATTTCCCCCCAAATTCCATGGGGGACCCCCTTGCAGATTTTTTCGATTTTGGGTCATTTTGGTCACCGACACCGATTTACCCGCTAGCACACCCACAGGTCCGGGGCACCCTGGGATGCCCTCCAGTGCAGTGGCACACCAGTCACCCACACGGTATCCGTGCCACACCCGTAAACGTCACAAGGCACAACTTTCCACCCCTCTCACCGACACACCCTTGGTCTCACCCTTCTCCTGCCTACGCCGCTCTGCACCCTATCCCACTCCCTACCTGTGGCGCAAGTTTGGTGCAAATCGCTGACCTTCGGATTTCCCCCCAAATTCCATGGGGGACCCCCTTGCAGATTTTTTCGATTTTGGGTCATTTTGGTCACCGACACCGATTTACCCGCTAGCACACCCACAGGTCCGGGGCACCCTGGGATGCCCTCCAGTGCAGTGGCACACCAGTCACCCACACGGTATCCGTGCCACACCCGTAAACGTCACAAGGCACAACTTTCCACCCCTCTCACCGACACACCCTTGGTCTCACCCTTCTCCTGCCTACGCCGCTCTGCACCCTATCCCACTCCCTACCTGTGGCGCAAGTTTGGTGCAAATCGCTGACCTTCGGATTTCCCCCCAAATTCCATGGGGGACCCCCTTGCAGATTTTTTCGATTTTGGGTCATTTTGGTCACCGACACCGATTTACCCGCTAGCACACCCACAGGTCCGGGGCACCCTGGGATGCCCTCCAGTGCAGTGGCACACCAGTCACCCACACGGTATCCGTGCCACACCCGTAAACGTCACAAGGCACAACTTTCCACCCCTCTCACCGACACACCCTTGGTCTCACCCTTCTCCTGCCTACGCCGCTCTGCACCCTATCCCACTCCCTACCTGTGGCGCAAGTTTGGTGCAAATCGCTGACCTTCGGATTTCCCCCCAAATTCCATGGGGGACCCCCTTGCAGATTTTTTCGATTTTGGGTCATTTTGGTCACCGACACCGATTTACCCGCTAGCACACCCACAGGTCCGGGGCACCCTGGGATGCCCTCCAGTGCAGTGGCACACCAGTCACGCACACGGTATCCGTGCCACACCCGTAAACGTCACAAGGCACAACTTTCCACCCCTCTCACCGACACACCCTTGGTCTCACCCTTCTCCTGCCTACGCCGCTCTGCACCCTATCCCACTCCCTACCTGTGGCGCAAGTTTGGTGCAAATCGCTGACCTTCGGATTTCCCCCCAAATTCCATGGGGGACCCCCTTGCAGATTTTTTCGATTTTGGGTCATTTTGGTCACCGACACCGATTTACCCGCTAGCACACCCACAGGTCCGGGGCACCCTGGGATGCCCTCCAGTGCAGTGGCACACCAGTCACCCACACGGTATCCGTGCCACACCCGTAAACGTCACAAGGCACAACTTTCCACCCCTCTCACCGACACACCCTTGGTCTCACCCTTCTCCTGCCTACGCCGCTCTGCACCCTATCCCACTCCCTACCTGTGGCGCAAGTTTGGTGCAAATCGCTGACCTTCGGATTTCCCCCCAAATTCCATGGGGGACCCCCTTGCAGATTTTTTCGATTTTGGGTCATTTTGGTCACCGACACCGATTTACCCGCTAGCACACCCACAGGTCCGGGGCACCCTGGGATGCCCTCCAGTGCAGTGGCACACCAGTCACGCACACGGTATCCGTGCCACACCCGTAAACGTCACAAGGCACAACTTTCCACCCCTCTCACCGACACACCCTTGGTCTCACCCTTCTCCTGCCTACGCCGCTCTGCACCCTATCCCACTCCCTACCTGTGGCGCAAGTTTGGTGCAAATCGCTGACCTTCGGATTTCCCCCCAAATTCCATGGGGGACCCCCTTGCAGATTTTTTCGATTTTGGGTCATTTTGGTCACCGACACCGATTTACCCGCTAGCACACCCACAGGTCCGGGGCACCCTGGGATGCCCTCCAGTGCAGTGGCACACCAGTCACCCACACGGTATCCGTGCCACACCCGTAAACGTCACAAGGCACAACTTTCCACCCCTCTCACCGACACACCCTTGGTCTCACCCTTCTCCTGCCTACGCCGCTCTGCACCCTATCCCACTCCCTACCTGTGGCGCAAGTTTGGTGCAAATCGCTGACCTTCGGATTTCCCCCCAAATTCCATGGGGGACCCCCTTGCAGATTTTTTCGATTTTGGGTCATTTTGGTCACCGACACCGATTTACCCGCTAGCACACCCACAGGTCCGGGGCACCCTGGGATGCCCTCCAGTGCAGTGGCACACCAGTCACCCACACGGTATCCGTGCCACACCCGTAAACGTCACAAGGCACAACTTTCCACCCCTCTCACCGACACACCCTTGGTCTCACCCTTCTCCTGCCTACGCCGCTCTGCACCCTATCCCACTCCCTACCTGTGGCGCAAGTTTGGTGCAAATCGCTGACCTTCGGATTTCCCCCCAAATTCCATGGGGGACCCCCTTGCAGATTTTTTCGATTTTGGGTCATTTTGGTCACCGACACCGATTTACCCGCTAGCACACCCACAGGTCCGGGGCACCCTGGGATGCCCTCCAGTGCAGTGGCACACCAGTCACCCACACGGTATCCGTGCCACACCCGTAAACGTCACAAGGCACAACTTTCCACCCCTCTCACCGACACACCCTTGGTCTCACCCTTCTCCTGCCTACGCCGCTCTGCACCCTATCCCACTCCCTACCTGTGGCGCAAGTTTGGTGCAAATCGCTGACCTTCGGATTTCCCCCCAAATTCCATGGGGGACCCCCTTGCAGATTTTTTCGATTTTGGGTCATTTTGGTCACCGACACCGATTTACCCGCTAGCACACCCACAGGTCCGGGGCACCCTGGGATGCCCTCCAGTGCAGTGGCACACCAGTCACCCACACGGTATCCGTGCCACACCCGTAAACGTCACAAGGCACAACTTTCCACCCCTCTCACCGACACACCCTTGGTCTCACCCTTCTCCTGCCTACGCCGCTCTGCACCCTATCCCACTCCCTACCTGTGGCGCAAGTTTGGTGCAAATCGCTGACCTTCGGATTTCCCCCCAAATTCCATGGGGGACCCCCTTGCAGATTTTTTCGATTTTGGGTCATTTTGGTCACCGACACCGATTTACCCGCTAGCACACCCACAGGTCCGGGGCACCCTGGGATGCCCTCCAGTGCAGTGGCACACCAGTCACCCACACGGTATCCGTGCCACACCCGTAAACGTCACAAGGCACAACTTTCCACCCCTCTCACCGACACACCCTTGGTCTCACCCTTCTCCTGCCTACGCCGCTCTGCACCCTATCCCACTCCCTACCTGTGGCGCAAGTTTGGTGCAAATCGCTGACCTTCGGATTTCCCCCCAAATTCCATGGGGGACCCCCTTGCAGATTTTTTCGATTTTGGGTCATTTTGGTCACCGACACCGATTTACCCGCTAGCACACCCACAGGTCCGGGGCACCCTGGGATGCCCTCCAGTGCAGTGGCACACCAGTCACCCACACGGTATCCGTGCCACACCCGTAAACGTCACAAGGCACAACTTTCCACCCCTCTCACCGACACACCCTTGGTCTCACCCTTCTCCTGCCTACGCCGCTCTGCACCCTATCCCACTCCCTACCTGTGGCGCAAGTTTGGTGCAAATCGCTGACCTTCGGATTTCCCCCCAAATTCCATGGGGGACCCCCTTGCAGATTTTTTCGATTTTGGGTCATTTTGGTCACCGACACCGATTTACCCGCTAGCACACCCACAGGTCCGGGGCACCCTGGGATGCCCTCCAGTGCAGTGGCACACCAGTCACCCACACGGTATCCGTGCCACACCCGTAAACGTCACAAGGCACAACTTTCCACCCCTCTCACCGACACACCCTTGGTCTCACCCTTCTCCTGCCTACGCCGCTCTGCACCCTATCCCACTCCCTACCTGTGGCGCAAGTTTGGTGCAAATCGCTGACCTTCGGATTTCCCCCCAAATTCCATGGGGGACCCCCTTGCAGATTTTTTCGATTTTGGGTCATTTTGGTCACCGACACCGATTTACCCGCTAGCACACCCACAGGTCCGGGGCACCCTGGGATGCCCTCCAGTGCAGTGGCACACCAGTCACCCACACGGTATCCGTGCCACACCCGTAAACGTCACAAGGCACAACTTTCCACCCCTCTCACCGACACACCCTTGGTCTCACCCTTCTCCTGCCTACGCCGCTCTGCACCCTATCCCACTCCCTACCTGTGGCGCAAGTTTGGTGCAAATCGCTGACCTTCGGATTTCCCCCCAAATTCCATGGGGGACCCCCTTGCAGATTTTTTCGATTTTGGGTCATTTTGGTCACCGACACCGATTTACCCGCTAGCACACCCACAGGTCCGGGGCACCCTGGGATGCCCTCCAGTGCAGTGGCACACCAGTCACCCACACGGTATCCGTGCCACACCCGTAAACGTCACAAGGCACAACTTTCCACCCCTCTCACCGACACACCCTTGGTCTCACCCTTCTCCTGCCTACGCCGCTCTGCACCCTATCCCACTCCCTACCTGTGGCGCAAGTTTGGTGCAAATCGCTGACCTTCGGATTTCCCCCCAAATTCCATGGGGGACCCCCTTGCAGATTTTTTCGATTTTGGGTCATTTTGGTCACCGACACCGATTTACCCGCTAGCACACCCACAGGTCCGGGGCACCCTGGGATGCCCTCCAGTGCAGTGGCACACCAGTCACCCACACGGTATCCGTGCCACACCCGTAAACGTCACAAGGCACAACTTTCCACCCCTCTCACCGACACACCCTTGGTCTCACCCTTCTCCTGCCTACGCCGCTCTGCACCCTATCCCACTCCCTACCTGTGGCGCAAGTTTGGTGCAAATCGCTGACCTTCGGATTTCCCCCCAAATTCCATGGGGGACCCCCTTGCAGATTTTTTCGATTTTGGGTCATTTTGGTCACCGACACCGATTTACCCGCTAGCACACCCACAGGTCCGGGGCACCCTGGGATGCCCTCCAGTGCAGTGGCACACCAGTCACCCACACGGTATCCGTGCCACACCCGTAAACGTCACAAGGCACAACTTTCCACCCCTCTCACCGACACACCCTTGGTCTCACCCTTCTCCTGCCTACGCCGCTCTGCACCCTATCCCACTCCCTACCTGTGGCGCAAGTTTGGTGCAAATCGCTGACCTTCGGATTTCCCCCCAAATTCCATGGGGGACCCCCTTGCAGATTTTTTCGATTTTGGGTCATTTTGGTCACCGACACCGATTTACCCGCTAGCACACCCACAGGTCCGGGGCACCCTGGGATGCCCTCCAGTGCAGTGGCACACCAGTCACCCACACGGTATCCGTGCCACACCCGTAAACGTCACAAGGCACAACTTTCCACCCCTCTCCACGACACACCCTTGGTCTCACCCTTCTCCTGCCTACGCCGCTCTGCACCCTATCCCACTCCCTACCTGTGGCGCAAGTTTGGTGCAAATCGCTGACCTTCGGATTTCCCCCCAAATTCCATGGGGGACCCCCTTGCAGATTTTTTCGATTTTGGGTCATTTTGGTCACCGACACCGATTTACCCGCTAGCACACCCACAGGTCCGGGGCACCCTGGGATGCCCTCCAGTGCAGTGGCACACCAGTCACGCACACGGTATCCGTGCCACACCCGTAAACGTCACAAGGCACAACTTTCCACCCCTCTCACCGACACACCCTTGGTCTCACCCTTCTCCTGCCTACGCCGCTCTGCACCCTATCCCACTCCCTACCTGTGGCGCAAGTTTGGTGCAAATCGCTGACCTTCGGATTTCCCCCCAAATTCCATGGGGGACCCCCTTGCAGATTTTTTCGATTTTGGGTCATTTTGGTCACCGACACCGATTTACCCGCTAGCACACCCACAGGTCCGGGGCACCCTGGGATGCCCTCCAGTGCAGTGGCACACCAGTCACCCACACGGTATCCGTGCCACACCCGTAAACGTCACAAGGCACAACTTTCCACCCCTCTCACCGACACACCCTTGGTCTCACCCTTCTCCTGCCTACGCCGCTCTGCACCCTATCCCACTCCCTACCTGTGGCGCAAGTTTGGTGCAAATCGCTGACCTTCGGATTTCCCCCCAAATTCCATGGGGGACCCCCTTGCAGATTTTTTCGATTTTGGGTCATTTTGGTCACCGACACCGATTTACCCGCTAGCACACCCACAGGTCCGGGGCACCCTGGGATGCCCTCCAGTGCAGTGGCACACCAGTCACCCACACGGTATCCGTGCCACACCCGTAAACGTCACAAGGCACAACTTTCCACCCCTCTCACCGACACACCCTTGGTCTCACCCTTCTCCTGCCTACGCCGCTCTGCACCCTATCCCACTCCCTACCTGTGGCGCAAGTTTGGTGCAAATCGCTGACCTTCGGATTTCCCCCCAAATTCCATGGGGGACCCCCTTGCAGATTTTTTCGATTTTGGGTCATTTTGGTCACCGACACCGATTTACCCGCTAGCACACCCACAGGTCCGGGGCACCCTGGGATGCCCTCCAGTGCAGTGGCACACCAGTCACCCACACGGTATCCGTGCCACACCCGTAAACGTCACAAGGCACAACTTTCCACCCCTCTCACCGACACACCCTTGGTCTCACCCTTCTCCTGCCTACGCCGCTCTGCACCCTATCCCACTCCCTACCTGTGGCGCAAGTTTGGTGCAAATCGCTGACCTTCGGATTTCCCCCCAAATTCCATGGGGGACCCCCTTGCAGATTTTTTCGATTTTGGGTCATTTTGGTCACCGACACCGATTTACCCGCTAGCACACCCACAGGTCCGGGGCACCCTGGGATGCCCTCCAGTGCAGTGGCACACCAGTCACCCACACGGTATCCGTGCCACACCCGTAAACGTCACAAGGCACAACTTTCCACCCCTCTCACCGACACACCCTTGGTCTCACCCTTCTCCTGCCTACGCCGCTCTGCACCCTATCCCACTCCCTACCTGTGGCGCAAGTTTGGTGCAAATCGCTGACCTTCGGATTTCCCCCCAAATTCCATGGGGGACCCCCTTGCAGATTTTTTCGATTTTGGGTCATTTTGGTCACCGACACCGATTTACCCGCTAGCACACCCACAGGTCCGGGGCACCCTGGGATGCCCTCCAGTGCAGTGGCACACCAGTCACCCACACGGTATCCGTGCCACACCCGTAAACGTCACAAGGCACAACTTTCCACCCCTCTCACCGACACACCCTTGGTCTCACCCTTCTCCTGCCTACGCCGCTCTGCACCCTATCCCACTCCCTACCTGTGGCGCAAGTTTGGTGCAAATCGCTGACCTTCGGATTTCCCCCCAAATTCCATGGGGGACCCCCTTGCAGATTTTTTCGATTTTGGGTCATTTTGGTCACCGACACCGATTTACCCGCTAGCACACCCACAGGTCCGGGGCACCCTGGGATGCCCTCCAGTGCAGTGGCACACCAGTCACCCACACGGTATCCGTGCCACACCCGTAAACGTCACAAGGCACAACTTTCCACCCCTCTCACCGACACACCCTTGGTCTCACCCTTCTCCTGCCTACGCCGCTCTGCACCCTATCCCACTCCCTACCTGTGGCGCAAGTTTGGTGCAAATCGCTGACCTTCGGATTTCCCCCCAAATTCCATGGGGGACCCCCTTGCAGATTTTTTCGATTTTGGGTCATTTTGGTCACCGACACCGATTTACCCGCTAGCACACCCACAGGTCCGGGGCACCCTGGGATGCCCTCCAGTGCAGTGGCACACCAGTCACGCACACGGTATCCGTGCCACACCCGTAAACGTCACAAGGCACAACTTTCCACCCCTCTCACCGACACACCCTTGGTCTCACCCTTCTCCTGCCTACGCCGCTCTGCACCCTATCCCACTCCCTACCTGTGGCGCAAGTTTGGTGCAAATCGCTGACCTTCGGATTTCCCCCCAAATTCCATGGGGGACCCCCTTGCAGATTTTTTCGATTTTGGGTCATTTTGGTCACCGACACCGATTTACCCGCTAGCACACCCACAGGTCCGGGGCACCCTGGGATGCCCTCCAGTGCAGTGGCACACCAGTCACCCACACGGTATCCGTGCCACACCCGTAAACGTCACAAGGCACAACTTTCCACCCCTCTCACCGACACACCCTTGGTCTCACCCTTCTCCTGCCTACGCCGCTCTGCACCCTATCCCACTCCCTACCTGTGGCGCAAGTTTGGTGCAAATCGCTGACCTTCGGATTTCCCCCCAAATTCCATGGGGGACCCCCTTGCAGATTTTTTCGATTTTGGGTCATTTTGGTCACCGACACCGATTTACCCGCTAGCACACCCACAGGTCCGGGGCACCCTGGGATGCCCTCCAGTGCAGTGGCACACCAGTCACCCACACGGTATCCGTGCCACACCCGTAAACGTCACAAGGCACAACTTTCCACCCCTCTCACCGACACACCCTTGGTCTCACCCTTCTCCTGCCTACGCCGCTCTGCACCCTATCCCACTCCCTACCTGTGGCGCAAGTTTGGTGCAAATCGCTGACCTTCGGATTTCCCCCCAAATTCCATGGGGGACCCCCTTGCAGATTTTTTCGATTTTGGGTCATTTTGGTCACCGACACCGATTTACCCGCTAGCACACCCACAGGTCCGGGGCACCCTGGGATGCCCTCCAGTGCAGTGGCACACCAGTCACCCACACGGTATCCGTGCCACACCCGTAAACGTCACAAGGCACAACTTTCCACCCCTCTCACCGACACACCCTTGGTCTCACCCTTCTCCTGCCTACGCCGCTCTGCACCCTATCCCACTCCCTACCTGTGGCGCAAGTTTGGTGCAAATCGCTGACCTTCGGATTTCCCCCCAAATTCCATGGGGGACCCCCTTGCAGATTTTTTCGATTTTGGGTCATTTTGGTCACCGACACCGATTTACCCGCTAGCACACCCACAGGTCCGGGGCACCCTGGGATGCCCTCCAGTGCAGTGGCACACCAGTCACCCACACGGTATCCGTGCCACACCCGTAAACGTCACAAGGCACAACTTTCCACCCCTCTCACCGACACACCCTTGGTCTCACCCTTCTCCTGCCTACGCCGCTCTGCACCCTATCCCACTCCCTACCTGTGGCGCAAGTTTGGTGCAAATCGCTGACCTTCGGATTTCCCCCCAAATTCCATGGGGGACCCCCTTGCAGATTTTTTCGATTTTGGGTCATTTTGGTCACCGACACACCGATTTACCCGCTAGCACACCCACAGGTCCGGGGCACCCTGGGATGCCCTCCAGTGCAGTGGCACACCAGTCACCCACACGGTATCCGTGCCACACCCGTAAACGTCACAAGGCACAACTTTCCACCCCTCTCACCGACACACCCTTGGTCTCACCCTTCTCCTGCCTACGCCGCTCTGCACCCTATCCCACTCCCTACCTGTGGCGCAAGTTTGGTGCAAATCGCTGACCTTCGGATTTCCCCCCAAATTCCATGGGGGACCCCCTTGCAGATTTTTTCGATTTTGGGTCATTTTGGTCACCGACACCGATTTACCCGCTAGCACACCCACAGGTCCGGGGCACCCTGGGATGCCCTCCAGTGCAGTGGCACACCAGTCACCCACACGGTATCCGTGCCACACCCGTAAACGTCACAAGGCACAACTTTCCACCCCTCTCACCGACACACCCTTGGTCTCACCCTTCTCCTGCCTACGCCGCTCTGCACCCTATCCCACTCCCTACCTGTGGCGCAAGTTTGGTGCAAATCGCTGACCTTCGGATTTCCCCCCAAATTCCATGGGGGACCCCCTTGCAGATTTTTTCGATTTTGGGTCATTTTGGTCACCGACACCGATTTACCCGCTAGCACACCCACAGGTCCGGGGCACCCTGGGATGCCCTCCAGTGCAGTGGCACACCAGTCACGCACACGGTATCCGTGCCACACCCGTAAACGTCACAAGGCACAACTTTCCACCCCTCTCACCGACACACCCCTCTTCACACCACACTCCACCCAACTCCGCTCTGCACCCTATCCCACTCCCTACCTGTGGCGCAAGTTTGGTGCAAATCGCTGACCTTCGGATTTCCCCCCAAATTCCATGGGGGACCCCCTTGCAGATTTTTTTTGATTTTGGGTCATTTTGGTCACCGACACCGATTTACCCGCTAGCACACCCACAGGTCCGGGGCACCCTGGGATGCCCTCCAGTGCAGTGGCACACCAGTCACCCACACGGTATCCGTGCCACACCCGTAAACGTCACAAGGCACAACTTTCCACCCCTCTCACCGACACACCCTTGGTCTCACCCTTCTCCTGCCTACGCCGCTCTGCACCCTATCCCACTCCCTACCTGTGGCGCAAGTTTGGTGCAAATCGCTGACCTTCGGATTTCCCCCCAAATTCCATGGGGGACCCCCTTGCAGATTTTTTCGATTTTGGGTCATTTTGGTCACCGACACCGATTTACCCGCTAGCACACCCACAGGTCCGGGGCACCCTGGGATGCCCTCCAGTGCAGTGGCACACCAGTCACCCACACGGTATCCGTGCCACACCCGTAAACGTCACAAGGCACAACTTTCCACCCCTCTCACCGACACACCCTTGGTCTCACCCTTCTCCTGCCTACGCCGCTCTGCACCCTATCCCACTCCCTACCTGTGGCGCAAGTTTGGTGCAAATCGCTGACCTTCGGATTTCCCCCCAAATTCCATGGGGGACCCCCTTGCAGATTTTTTCGATTTTGGGTCATTTTGGTCACCGACACCGATTTACCCGCTAGCACACCCACAGGTCCGGGGCACCCTGGGATGCCCTCCAGTGCAGTGGCACACCAGTCACCCACACGGTATCCGTGCCACACCCGTAAACGTCACAAGGCACAACTTTCCACCCCTCTCACCGACACACCCTTGGTCTCACCCTTCTCCTGCCTACGCCGCTCTGCACCCTATCCCACTCCCTACCTGTGGCGCAAGTTTGGTGCAAATCGCTGACCTTCGGATTTCCCCCCAAATTCCATGGGGGACCCCCTTGCAGATTTTTTCGATTTTGGGTCATTTTGGTCACCGACACCGATTTACCCGCTAGCACACCCACAGGTCCGGGGCACCCTGGGATGCCCTCCAGTGCAGTGGCACACCAGTCACCCACACGGTATCCGTGCCACACCCGTAAACGTCACAAGGCACAACTTTCCACCCCTCTCACCGACACACCCTTGGTCTCACCCTTCTCCTGCCTACGCCGCTCTGCACCCTATCCCACTCCCTACCTGTGGCGCAAGTTTGGTGCAAATCGCTGACCTTCGGATTTCCCCCCAAATTCCATGGGGGACCCCCTTGCAGATTTTTTCGATTTTGGGTCATTTTGGTCACCGACACCGATTTACCCGCTAGCACACCCACAGGTCCGGGGCACCCTGGGATGCCCTCCAGTGCAGTGGCACACCAGTCACCCACACGGTATCCGTGCCACACCCGTAAACGTCACAAGGCACAACTTTCCACCCCTCTCACCGACACACCCTTGGTCTCACCCTTCTCCTGCCTACGCCGCTCTGCACCCTATCCCACTCCCTACCTGTGGCGCAAGTTTGGTGCAAATCGCTGACCTTCGGATTTCCCCCCAAATTCCATGGGGGACCCCCTTGCAGATTTTTTCGATTTTGGGTCATTTTGGTCACCGACACCGATTTACCCGCTAGCACACCCACAGGTCCGGGGCACCCTGGGATGCCCTCCAGTGCAGTGGCACACCAGTCACCCACACGGTATCCGTGCCACACCCGTAAACGTCACAAGGCACAACTTTCCACCCCTCTCACCGACACACCCTTGGTCTCACCCTTCTCCTGCCTACGCCGCTCTGCACCCTATCCCACTCCCTACCTGTGGCGCAAGTTTGGTGCAAATCGCTGCTGACCTTCGGATTTCCCCCCAAATTCCATGGGGGACCCCCTTGCAGATTTTTTCGATTTTGGGTCATTTTGGTCACCGACACCGATTTACCCGCTAGCACACCCACAGGTCCGGGGCACCCTGGGATGCCCTCCAGTGCAGTGGCACACCAGTCACCCACACGGTATCCGTGCCACACCCGTAAACGTCACAAGGCACAACTTTCCACCCCTCTCACCGACACACCCTTGGTCTCACCCTTCTCCTGCCTACGCCGCTCTGCACCCTATCCCACTCCCTACCTGTGGCGCAAGTTTGGTGCAAATCGCTGACCTTCGGATTTCCCCCCAAATTCCATGGGGGACCCCCTTGCAGATTTTTTCGATTTTGGGTCATTTTGGTCACCGACACCGATTTACCCGCTAGCACACCCACAGGTCCGGGGCACCCTGGGATGCCCTCCAGTGCAGTGGCACACCAGTCACCCACACGGTATCCGTGCCACACCCGTAAACGTCACAAGGCACAACTTTCCACCCCTCTCACCGACACACCCTTGGTCTCACCCTTCTCCTGCCTACGCCGCTCTGCACCCTATCCCACTCCCTACCTGTGGCGCAAGTTTGGTGCAAATCGCTGACCTTCGGATTTCCCCCCAAATTCCATGGGGGACCCCCTTGCAGATTTTTTCGATTTTGGGTCATTTTGGTCACCGACACCGATTTACCCGCTAGCACACCCACAGGTCCGGGGCACCCTGGGATGCCCTCCAGTGCAGTGGCACACCAGTCACCCACACGGTATCCGTGCCACACCCGTAAACGTCACAAGGCACAACTTTCCACCCCTCTCACCGACACACCCTTGGTCTCACCCTTCTCCTGCCTACGCCGCTCTGCACCCTATCCCACTCCCTACCTGTGGCGCAAGTTTGGTGCAAATCGCTGACCTTCGGATTTCCCCCCAAATTCCATGGGGGACCCCCTTGCAGATTTTTTCGATTTTGGGTCATTTTGGTCACCGACACCGATTTACCCGCTAGCACACCCACAGGTCCGGGGCACCCTGGGATGCCCTCCAGTGCAGTGGCACACCAGTCACCCACACGGTATCCGTGCCACACCCGTAAACGTCACAAGGCACAACTTTCCACCCCTCTCACCGACACACCCTTGGTCTCACCCTTCTCCTGCCTACGCCGCTCTGCACCCTATCCCACTCCCTACCTGTGGCGCAAGTTTGGTGCAAATCGCTGACCTTCGGATTTCCCCCCAAATTCCATGGGGGACCCCCTTGCAGATTTTTTCGATTTTGGGTCATTTTGGTCACCGACACCGATTTACCCGCTAGCACACCCACAGGTCCGGGGCACCCTGGGATGCCCTCCAGTGCAGTGGCACACCAGTCACCCACACGGTATCCGTGCCACACCCGTAAACGTCACAAGGCACAACTTTCCACCCCTCTCACCGACACACCCTTGGTCTCACCCTTCTCCTGCCTACGCCGCTCTGCACCCTATCCCACTCCCTACCTGTGGCGCAAGTTTGGTGCAAATCGCTGACCTTCGGATTTCCCCCCAAATTCCATGGGGGACCCCCTTGCAGATTTTTTCGATTTTGGGTCATTTTGGTCACCGACACCGATTTACCCGCTAGCACACCCACAGGTCCGGGGCACCCTGGGATGCCCTCCAGTGCAGTGGCACACCAGTCACCCACACGGTATCCGTGCCACACCCGTAAACGTCACAAGGCACAACTTTCCACCCCTCTCACCGACACACCCTTGGTCTCACCCTTCTCCTGCCTACGCCGCTCTGCACCCTATCCCACTCCCTACCTGTGGCGCAAGTTTGGTGCAAATCGCTGACCTTCGGATTTCCCCCCAAATTCCATGGGGGACCCCCTTGCAGATTTTTTCGATTTTGGGTCATTTTGGTCACCGACACCGATTTACCCGCTAGCACACCCACAGGTCCGGGGCACCCTGGGATGCCCTCCAGTGCAGTGGCACACCAGTCACCCACACGGTATCCGTGCCACACCCGTAAACGTCACAAGGCACAACTTTCCACCCCTCTCACCGACACACCCTTGGTCTCACCCTTCTCCTGCCTACGCCGCTCTGCACCCTATCCCACTCCCTACCTGTGGCGCAAGTTTGGTGCAAATCGCTGACCTTCGGATTTCCCCCCAAATTCCATGGGGGACCCCCTTGCAGATTTTTTCGATTTTGGGTCATTTTGGTCACCGACACCGATTTACCCGCTAGCACACCCACAGGTCCGGGGCACCCTGGGATGCCCTCCAGTGCAGTGGCACACCAGTCACCCACACGGTATCCGTGCCACACCCGTAAACGTCACAAGGCACAACTTTCCACCCCTCTCACCGACACACCCTTGGTCTCACCCTTCTCCTGCCTACGCCGCTCTGCACCCTATCCCACTCCCTACCTGTGGCGCAAGTTTGGTGCAAATCGCTGACCTTCGGATTTCCCCCCAAATTCCATGGGGGACCCCCTTGCAGATTTTTTCGATTTTGGGTCATTTTGGTCACCGACACCGATTTACCCGCTAGCACACCCACAGGTCCGGGGCACCCTGGGATGCCCTCCAGTGCAGTGGCACACCAGTCACCCACACGGTATCCGTGCCACACCCGTAAACGTCACAAGGCACAACTTTCCACCCCTCTCACCGACACACCCTTGGTCTCACCCTTCTCCTGCCTACGCCGCTCTGCACCCTATCCCACTCCCTACCTGTGGCGCAAGTTTGGTGCAAATCGCTGACCTTCGGATTTCCCCCCAAATTCCATGGGGGACCCCCTTGCAGATTTTTTCGATTTTGGGTCATTTTGGTCACCGACACCGATTTACCCGCTAGCACACCCACAGGTCCGGGGCACCCTGGGATGCCCTCCAGTGCAGTGGCACACCAGTCACCCACACGGTATCCGTGCCACACCCGTAAACGTCACAAGGCACAACTTTCCACCCCTCTCACCGACACACCCTTGGTCTCACCCTTCTCCTGCCTACGCCGCTCTGCACCCTATCCCACTCCCTACCTGTGGCGCAAGTTTGGTGCAAATCGCTGACCTTCGGATTTCCCCCCAAATTCCATGGGGGACCCCCTTGCAGATTTTTTCGATTTTGGGTCATTTTGGTCACCGACACCGATTTACCCGCTAGCACACCCACAGGTCCGGGGCACCCTGGGATGCCCTCCAGTGCAGTGGCACACCAGTCACCCACACGGTATCCGTGCCACACCCGTAAACGTCACAAGGCACAACTTTCCACCCCTCTCACCGACACACCCTTGGTCTCACCCTTCTCCTGCCTACGCCGCTCTGCACCCTATCCCACTCCCTACCTGTGGCGCAAGTTTGGTGCAAATCGCTGACCTTCGGATTTCCCCCCAAATTCCATGGGGGACCCCCTTGCAGATTTTTTCGATTTTGGGTCATTTTGGTCACCGACACCGATTTACCCGCTAGCACACCCACAGGTCCGGGGCACCCTGGGATGCCCTCCAGTGCAGTGGCACACCAGTCACCCACACGGTATCCGTGCCACACCCGTAAACGTCACAAGGCACAACTTTCCACCCCTCTCACCGACACACCCTTGGTCTCACCCTTCTCCTGCCTACGCCGCTCTGCACCCTATCCCACTCCCTACCTGTGGCGCAAGTTTGGTGCAAATCGCTGACCTTCGGATTTCCCCCCAAATTCCATGGGGGACCCCCTTGCAGATTTTTTCGATTTTGGGTCATTTTGGTCACCGACACCGATTTACCCGCTAGCACACCCACAGGTCCGGGGCACCCTGGGATGCCCTCCAGTGCAGTGGCACACCAGTCACCCACACGGTATCCGTGCCACACCCGTAAACGTCACAAGGCACAACTTTCCACCCCTCTCACCGACACACCCTTGGTCTCACCCTTCTCCTGCCTACGCCGCTCTGCACCCTATCCCACTCCCTACCTGTGGCGCAAGTTTGGTGCAAATCGCTGACCTTCGGATTTCCCCCCAAATTCCATGGGGGACCCCCTTGCAGATTTTTTCGATTTTGGGTCATTTTGGTCACCGACACCGATTTACCCGCTAGCACACCCACAGGTCCGGGGCACCCTGGGATGCCCTCCAGTGCAGTGGCACACCAGTCACCCACACGGTATCCGTGCCACACCCGTAAACGTCACAAGGCACAACTTTCCACCCCTCTCACCGACACACCCTTGGTCTCACCCTTCTCCTGCCTACGCCGCTCTGCACCCTATCCCACTCCCTACCTGTGGCGCAAGTTTGGTGCAAATCGCTGACCTTCGGATTTCCCCCCAAATTCCATGGGGGACCCCCTTGCAGATTTTTTCGATTTTGGGTCATTTTGGTCACCGACACCGATTTACCCGCTAGCACACCCACAGGTCCGGGGCACCCTGGGATGCCCTCCAGTGCAGTGGCACACCAGTCACCCACACGGTATCCGTGCCACACCCGTAAACGTCACAAGGCACAACTTTCCACCCCTCTCACCGACACACCCTTGGTCTCACCCTTCTCCTGCCTACGCCGCTCTGCACCCTATCCCACTCCCTACCTGTGGCGCAAGTTTGGTGCAAATCGCTGACCTTCGGATTTCCCCCCAAATTCCATGGGGGACCCCCTTGCAGATTTTTTCGATTTTGGGTCATTTTGGTCACCGACACCGATTTACCCGCTAGCACACCCACAGGTCCGGGGCACCCTGGGATGCCCTCCAGTGCAGTGGCACACCAGTCACCCACACGGTATCCGTGCCACACCCGTAAACGTCACAAGGCACAACTTTCCACCCCTCTCACCGACACACCCTTGGTCTCACCCTTCTCCTGCCTACGCCGCTCTGCACCCTATCCCACTCCCTACCTGTGGCGCAAGTTTGGTGCAAATCGCTGACCTTCGGATTTCCCCCCAAATTCCATGGGGGACCCCCTTGCAGATTTTTTCGATTTTGGGTCATTTTGGTCACCGACACCGATTTACCCGCTAGCACACCCACAGGTCCGGGGCACCCTGGGATGCCCTCCAGTGCAGTGGCACACCAGTCACCCACACGGTATCCGTGCCACACCCGTAAACGTCACAAGGCACAACTTTCCACCCCTCTCACCGACACACCCTTGGTCTCACCCTTCTCCTGCCTACGCCGCTCTGCACCCTATCCCACTCCCTACCTGTGGCGCAAGTTTGGTGCAAATCGCTGACCTTCGGATTTCCCCCCAAATTCCATGGGGGACCCCCTTGCAGATTTTTTCGATTTTGGGTCATTTTGGTCACCGACACCGATTTACCCGCTAGCACACCCACAGGTCCGGGGCACCCTGGGATGCCCTCCAGTGCAGTGGCACACCAGTCACCCACACGGTATCCGTGCCACACCCGTAAACGTCACAAGGCACAACTTTCCACCCCTCTCACCGACACACCCTTGGTCTCACCCTTCTCCTGCCTACGCCGCTCTGCACCCTATCCCACTCCCTACCTGTGGCGCAAGTTTGGTGCAAATCGCTGACCTTCGGATTTCCCCCCAAATTCCATGGGGGACCCCCTTGCAGATTTTTTCGATTTTGGGTCATTTTGGTCACCGACACCGATTTACCCGCTAGCACACCCACAGGTCCGGGGCACCCTGGGATGCCCTCCAGTGCAGTGGCACACCAGTCACCCACACGGTATCCGTGCCACACCCGTAAACGTCACAAGGCACAACTTTCCACCCCTCTCACCGACACACCCTTGGTCTCACCCTTCTCCTGCCTACGCCGCTCTGCACCCTATCCCACTCCCTACCTGTGGCGCAAGTTTGGTGCAAATCGCTGACCTTCGGATTTCCCCCCAAATTCCATGGGGGACCCCCTTGCAGATTTTTTCGATTTTGGGTCATTTTGGTCACCGACACCGATTTACCCGCTAGCACACCCACAGGTCCGGGGCACCCTGGGATGCCCTCCAGTGCAGTGGCACACCAGTCACCCACACGGTATCCGTGCCACACCCGTAAACGTCACAAGGCACAACTTTCCACCCCTCTCACCGACACACCCTTGGTCTCACCCTTCTCCTGCCTACGCCGCTCTGCACCCTATCCCACTCCCTACCTGTGGCGCAAGTTTGGTGCAAATCGCTGACCTTCGGATTTCCCCCCAAATTCCATGGGGGACCCCCTTGCAGATTTTTTCGATTTTGGGTCATTTTGGTCACCGACACCGATTTACCCGCTAGCACACCCACAGGTCCGGGGCACCCTGGGATGCCCTCCAGTGCAGTGGCACACCAGTCACCCACACGGTATCCGTGCCACACCCGTAAACGTCACAAGGCACAACTTTCCACCCCTCTCACCGACACACCCTTGGTCTCACCCTTCTCCTGCCTACGCCGCTCTGCACCCTATCCCACTCCCTACCTGTGGCGCAAGTTTGGTGCAAATCGCTGACCTTCGGATTTCCCCCCAAATTCCATGGGGGACCCCCTTGCAGATTTTTTCGATTTTGGGTCATTTTGGTCACCGACACCGATTTACCCGCTAGCACACCCACAGGTCCGGGGCACCCTGGGATGCCCTCCAGTGCAGTGGCACACCAGTCACCCACACGGTATCCGTGCCACACCCGTAAACGTCACAAGGCACAACTTTCCACCCCTCTCACCGACACACCCTTGGTCTCACCCTTCTCCTGCCTACGCCGCTCTGCACCCTATCCCACTCCCTACCTGTGGCGCAAGTTTGGTGCAAATCGCTGACCTTCGGATTTCCCCCCAAATTCCATGGGGGACCCCCTTGCAGATTTTTTCGATTTTGGGTCATTTTGGTCACCGACACCGATTTACCCGCTAGCACACCCACAGGTCCGGGGCACCCTGGGATGCCCTCCAGTGCAGTGGCACACCAGTCACCCACACGGTATCCGTGCCACACCCGTAAACGTCACAAGGCACAACTTTCCACCCCTCTCACCGACACACCCTTGGTCTCACCCTTCTCCTGCCTACGCCGCTCTGCACCCTATCCCACTCCCTACCTGTGGCGCAAGTTTGGTGCAAATCGCTGACCTTCGGATTTCCCCCCAAATTCCATGGGGGACCCCCTTGCAGATTTTTTCGATTTTGGGTCATTTTGGTCACCGACACCGATTTACCCGCTAGCACACCCACAGGTCCGGGGCACCCTGGGATGCCCTCCAGTGCAGTGGCACACCAGTCACGCACACGGTATCCGTGCCACACCCGTAAACGTCACAAGGCACAACTTTCCACCCCTCTCACCGACACACCCTTGGTCTCACCCTTCTCCTGCCTACGCCGCTCTGCACCCTATCCCACTCCCTACCTGTGGCGCAAGTTTGGTGCAAATCGCTGACCTTCGGATTTCCCCCCAAATTCCATGGGGGACCCCCTTGCAGATTTTTTCGATTTTGGGTCATTTTGGTCACCGACACCGATTTACCCGCTAGCACACCCACAGGTCCGGGGCACCCTGGGATGCCCTCCAGTGCAGTGGCACACCAGTCACCCACACGGTATCCGTGCCACACCCGTAAACGTCACAAGGCACAACTTTCCACCCCTCTCACCGACACACCCTTGGTCTCACCCTTCTCCTGCCTACGCCGCTCTGCACCCTATCCCACTCCCTACCTGTGGCGCAAGTTTGGTGCAAATCGCTGACCTTCGGATTTCCCCCCAAATTCCATGGGGGACCCCCTTGCAGATTTTTTCGATTTTGGGTCATTTTGGTCACCGACACCGATTTACCCGCTAGCACACCCACAGGTCCGGGGCACCCTGGGATGCCCTCCAGTGCAGTGGCACACCAGTCACCCACACGGTATCCGTGCCACACCCGTAAACGTCACAAGGCACAACTTTCCACCCCTCTCACCGACACACCCTTGGTCTCACCCTTCTCCTGCCTACGCCGCTCTGCACCCTATCCCACTCCCTACCTGTGGCGCAAGTTTGGTGCAAATCGCTGACCTTCGGATTTCCCCCCAAATTCCATGGGGGACCCCCTTGCAGATTTTTTCGATTTTGGGTCATTTTGGTCACCGACACCGATTTACCCGCTAGCACACCCACAGGTCCGGGGCACCCTGGGATGCCCTCCAGTGCAGTGGCACACCAGTCACCCACACGGTATCCGTGCCACACCCGTAAACGTCACAAGGCACAACTTTCCACCCCTCTCACCGACACACCCTTGGTCTCACCCTTCTCCTGCCTACGCCGCTCTGCACCCTATCCCACTCCCTACCTGTGGCGCAAGTTTGGTGCAAATCGCTGACCTTCGGATTTCCCCCCAAATTCCATGGGGGACCCCCTTGCAGATTTTTTCGATTTTGGGTCATTTTGGTCACCGACACCGATTTACCCGCTAGCACACCCACAGGTCCGGGGCACCCTGGGATGCCCTCCAGTGCAGTGGCACACCAGTCACCCACACGGTATCCGTGCCACACCCGTAAACGTCACAAGGCACAACTTTCCACCCCTCTCACCGACACACCCTTGGTCTCACCCTTCTCCTGCCTACGCCGCTCTGCACCCTATCCCACTCCCTACCTGTGGCGCAAGTTTGGTGCAAATCGCTGACCTTCGGATTTCCCCCCAAATTCCATGGGGGACCCCCTTGCAGATTTTTTCGATTTTGGGTCATTTTGGTCACCGACACCGATTTACCCGCTAGCACACCCACAGGTCCGGGGCACCCTGGGATGCCCTCCAGTGCAGTGGCACACCAGTCACCCACACGGTATCCGTGCCACACCCGTAAACGTCACAAGGCACAACTTTCCACCCCTCTCACCGACACACCCTTGGTCTCACCCTTCTCCTGCCTACGCCGCTCTGCACCCTATCCCACTCCCTACCTGTGGCGCAAGTTTGGTGCAAATCGCTGACCTTCGGATTTCCCCCCAAATTCCATGGGGGACCCCCTTGCAGATTTTTTCGATTTTGGGTCATTTTGGTCACCGACACCGATTTACCCGCTAGCACACCCACAGGTCCGGGGCACCCTGGGATGCCCTCCAGTGCAGTGGCACACCAGTCACCCACACGGTATCCGTGCCACACCCGTAAACGTCACAAGGCACAACTTTCCACCCCTCTCACCGACACACCCTTGGTCTCACCCTTCTCCTGCCTACGCCGCTCTGCACCCTATCCCACTCCCTACCTGTGGCGCAAGTTTGGTGCAAATCGCTGACCTTCGGATTTCCCCCCAAATTCCATGGGGGACCCCCTTGCAGATTTTTTCGATTTTGGGTCATTTTGGTCACCGACACCGATTTACCCGCTAGCACACCCACAGGTCCGGGGCACCCTGGGATGCCCTCCAGTGCAGTGGCACACCAGTCACCCACACGGTATCCGTGCCACACCCGTAAACGTCACAAGGCACAACTTTCCACCCCTCTCACCGACACACCCTTGGTCTCACCCTTCTCCTGCCTACGCCGCTCTGCACCCTATCCCACTCCCTACCTGTGGCGCAAGTTTGGTGCAAATCGCTGACCTTCGGATTTCCCCCCAAATTCCATGGGGGACCCCCTTGCAGATTTTTTCGATTTTGGGTCATTTTGGTCACCGACACCGATTTACCCGCTAGCACACCCACAGGTCCGGGGCACCCTGGGATGCCCTCCAGTGCAGTGGCACACCAGTCACCCACACGGTATCCGTGCCACACCCGTAAACGTCACAAGGCACAACTTTCCACCCCTCTCACCGACACACCCTTGGTCTCACCCTTCTCCTGCCTACGCCGCTCTGCACCCTATCCCACTCCCTACCTGTGGCGCAAGTTTGGTGCAAATCGCTGACCTTCGGATTTCCCCCCAAATTCCATGGGGGACCCCCTTGCAGATTTTTTCGATTTTGGGTCATTTTGGTCACCGACACCGATTTACCCGCTAGCACACCCACAGGTCCGGGGCACCCTGGGATGCCCTCCAGTGCAGTGGCACACCAGTCACCCACACGGTATCCGTGCCACACCCGTAAACGTCACAAGGCACAACTTTCCACCCCTCTCACCGACACACCCTTGGTCTCACCCTTCTCCTGCCTACGCCGCTCTGCACCCTATCCCACTCCCTACCTGTGGCGCAAGTTTGGTGCAAATCGCTGACCTTCGGATTTCCCCCCAAATTCCATGGGGGACCCCCTTGCAGATTTTTTCGATTTTGGGTCATTTTGGTCACCGACACCGATTTACCCGCTAGCACACCCACAGGTCCGGGGCACCCTGGGATGCCCTCCAGTGCAGTGGCACACCAGTCACCCACACGGTATCCGTGCCACACCCGTAAACGTCACAAGGCACAACTTTCCACCCCTCTCACCGACACACCCTTGGTCTCACCCTTCTCCTGCCTACGCCGCTCTGCACCCTATCCCACTCCCTACCTGTGGCGCAAGTTTGGTGCAAATCGCTGACCTTCGGATTTCCCCCCAAATTCCATGGGGGACCCCCTTGCAGATTTTTTCGATTTTGGGTCATTTTGGTCACCGACACCGATTTACCCGCTAGCACACCCACAGGTCCGGGGCACCCTGGGATGCCCTCCAGTGCAGTGGCACACCAGTCACCCACACGGTATCCGTGCCACACCCGTAAACGTCACAAGGCACAACTTTCCACCCCTCTCACCGACACACCCTTGGTCTCACCCTTCTCCTGCCTACGCCGCTCTGCACCCTATCCCACTCCCTACCTGTGGCGCAAGTTTGGTGCAAATCGCTGACCTTCGGATTTCCCCCCAAATTCCATGGGGGACCCCCTTGCAGATTTTTTCGATTTTGGGTCATTTTGGTCACCGACACCGATTTACCCGCTAGCACACCCACAGGTCCGGGGCACCCTGGGATGCCCTCCAGTGCAGTGGCACACCAGTCACCCACACGGTATCCGTGCCACACCCGTAAACGTCACAAGGCACAACTTTCCACCCCTCTCACCGACACACCCTTGGTCTCACCCTTCTCCTGCCTACGCCGCTCTGCACCCTATCCCACTCCCTACCTGTGGCGCAAGTTTGGTGCAAATCGCTGACCTTCGGATTTCCCCCCAAATTCCATGGGGGACCCCCTTGCAGATTTTTTCGATTTTGGGTCATTTTGGTCACCGACACCGATTTACCCGCTAGCACACCCACAGGTCCGGGGCACCCTGGGATGCCCTCCAGTGCAGTGGCACACCAGTCACCCACACGGTATCCGTGCCACACCCGTAAACGTCACAAGGCACAACTTTCCACCCCTCTCACCGACACACCCTTGGTCTCACCCTTCTCCTGCCTACGCCGCTCTGCACCCTATCCCACTCCCTACCTGTGGCGCAAGTTTGGTGCAAATCGCTGACCTTCGGATTTCCCCCCAAATTCCATGGGGGACCCCCTTGCAGATTTTTTCGATTTTGGGTCATTTTGGTCACCGACACCGATTTACCCGCTAGCACACCCACAGGTCCGGGGCACCCTGGGATGCCCTCCAGTGCAGTGGCACACCAGTCACCCACACGGTATCCGTGCCACACCCGTAAACGTCACAAGGCACAACTTTCCACCCCTCTCACCGACACACCCTTGGTCTCACCCTTCTCCTGCCTACGCCGCTCTGCACCCTATCCCACTCCCTACCTGTGGCGCAAGTTTGGTGCAAATCGCTGACCTTCGGATTTCCCCCCCAAATTCCATGGGGGACCCCCTTGCAGATTTTTTCGATTTTGGGTCATTTTGGTCACCGACACCGATTTACCCGCTAGCACACCCACAGGTCCGGGGCACCCTGGGATGCCCTCCAGTGCAGTGGCACACCAGTCACGCACACGGTATCCGTGCCACACCCGTAAACGTCACAAGGCACAACTTTCCACCCCTCTCACCGACACACCCTTGGTCTCACCCTTCTCCTGCCTACGCCGCTCTGCACCCTATCCCACTCCCTACCTGTGGCGCAAGTTTGGTGCAAATCGCTGACCTTCGGATTTCCCCCCAAATTCCATGGCTACGCCGCTCTGCACCCTATCCTATTGACCGAAAATCCGAAGGTCATCGATTTGGTCCAAATTTGGTCCAAAATTTGGTCCAAACTTTGGTGGACATGAATGTAGATATGAGAAGCCTCAGACCAAGGGTGTGGCGGTGACACCCTTCCAAAGTTGGGCTTTAGTTTTAATATATTATGGTTACATTCAACCACTAAATCTAACTTTAATATATCGTCCTTAGATTCATAGACGAAATCTAACTTTAATCAAAATTCAAGTAAAAGCGCCCCTTGCCTCCATACTAACCTCTCCAACTGCACATCTTCAAGCCGCTTCCATTTTCAGAAGGGACCAGAGTGCACCTCAATTCGTTATACCCAGCCACCCGACAGTAATCCATAGTCTTGTGCATGGCTTGTCGGACTAGTACTGAATTGGGGGAGAAGGATAGCATGTGGTTGGTATTATTAGTCATCCACGCCTGAACCTGGTTTTATACAATTGCTTAATGCGCACTCGGCAATTCCAAACCATTTTCAAACTTGGATAACCCCTCGAGGGAGCACCTCAATGCAGATTCGAACTCGGACCATTGGGCTCAATAGGTCCAGTCTTAGTCCGCTTGGCCATGGGTGCCCAATCTAACAAGAATCTGGAACTTAATACCATGGTAGAAAATTAACAAAAAGTTCTCTGTAATTTCACTCCAGATCAATTTTTGCAACCTTCTTCAATTTATTCATCTCCTCCTTCTTCTCCTCCAATTTATTCATCTCCTCCTTCTCCTCCTCCTATTTTTCCCCCTCCACTCATAGATTAATCAAAAACATTTGTACCCACCATGGGAATCGAACCCAAGTTCTATATCACTTTGCCACTATCATTTCCTTACATCCGGCTTGAACATGACGTATTATCTCCCTCATTTTCTTTCATTAGTCAATGGGTAACTATATCTTAGACAGGTCACCCAAAAAAGTTGAAATTTAGAAACAAAAAATTATTTCAACCGAAATACCATGATGAAATCATGAAAACCAGTATGTATAAAATTCCATTGTCAAATTTGTAACAAGACCATTTTTAACCCTTTAAGACATGAGAAATCAGTCTATCACAAGAAACGGTTAGATCCTAATTACAATCAAGAGAGAAAATTTCATTGCGAAATTTGTCATCAAATTATTTTTATCCCTTTAAGACATGAAAAATCAGTGTATCACAAGAAACGGTTGAATCCCAATTACAATAGGTTAAATAAGGAGGGAAAATTTCATTGCCAAATTTGTAACAAGACCATTTTTAACCGTTTAAGACATGAAAAATGTCAGATATGTAACATTGAAGTCTCAAACCTCAAAAGGCACAGTGAAACAAAACAAAAAAAAACTTTTCAGAACCTGATATCTAAAGTGACATGTAAATACGATGATAGTCGGGAAGGTTGTGGAGGTCAATTACGAGTTTATTGTTATTTTGACATTAGTACAATTGATCCAAAACTATTTATCATGAGTATGGTGGATGTTATAGAGAACAGAGTCAAAGAGCACAATTGGAAAGGTTTGAAAATTTCTCTTTGTCTGAAAGTTCGGTTCTACAAGAAGTTAGGAGATGGGAGCAGATCAATTCAAGAGCCCTGGATCAACAGTGGCGAGATGAAGCCGATCACAGATCTTTCAGAAATAAAAAGTGTAGTGCTAGATATGATTGGTAAATTAGAAAAAAAAAAAAGATAAATCTACAAGAGAGGGCTCAGGTTGGATAATTGAGAAGCTTCTCAATTTTGAAATAAAAATAGCAAAATACGAACCATTGAAAGGGTCTACTTATATGAAACTTCCTAATAAATATCAAAAGGCAAAATATCAACTAGTGAATATTAAAAATGAGGATCAAGAGTGTTTGAAGTGGTGCAGCGTCAGTGTCTTTGCCTTTGATAATGATGAAAATAAAAGCCTGTATCCTTTAAAAAGAATTACAAAAGTGAAAAAAGATAAAGATGTAAACCTTCTGTATATATCCGAGGATGAAAATAACCACTATGTATTGATGGAAGATTTGAGCCCATTTATTAATAAAAGTCATAATGGACGAGTTTTCCCTTGTTCATACTGTCTGCATCCCTTCTGAAAGAAGGAGCTACTTGATAAACATGAACGTGAATGTTCAGTCCATAAACCTGTACGAATGGAGCTTGTAGAGGGACCTATTGTTTTTAGATCATTCTTTAAAAAGATAGAACATCCTTTTGTAATATATAGCGATTTTGAAAGTACTGTTTATAGAATAAAAACAACACAGCCAAATCCTCAAGGATCTTAAACCTTGTATATGCAAAAACACGAGCCTAACTCATTCGCATGTTACGCAAAATGCTCGGTTGATAAACACTCAAAGTATACAGGAGACGTAAGCAGCGGAGCTGCCCGCACTAACGTCAAAAATTAGGCAAACGGTGTGCGTTTCTCGCTGTGTAGGTACTGCCAGTGAACAGCTGCCAGATGTCGCTAGCCATTTATAGAATCGTCCTGTTTTCAAAAAAGGATGTGTTTGTTGGATAATCATTTCACTTTGTGTTAAATTAATAATTAACAATTAGACTCTATAGGTAACGTTTATTCTAGTTCTAGTTAGGTATATAATTTAAAATATGATAATGATGCCATAAGATAGCGCTGTGCAGGAATTTGCAAATAGAATATTTCTTTGTCGCGGCTCGTGCCGCTTAAATTCTTCTTATCGGCTTAAGAAACCTGCACAGCGAAGCTATAGCGATAATCCCATACCACACTCCTGGTCATATGGCCATTTCCCGAAGGTTGAGTGTGGTTTGAATTTTCCGCCAAAATCATCGGAAATTTAAAATTCCCGGCTCTGTGCAGGCATGCGCATTGTCGACCCCACCTCCCCCTCCCTATCTCCTCCCTTCTTACCCGGCTAGCTCGAGCCGGGCGTCGCGTCACTTCAATGAGAAATGAAGGCTTCGCCTGTGGGAGGAGGGAGGGACCCTAAATCTGTGCAGGTTTCTTAAGCCGATAAGAAGAATTTAAGCGGCACGAGCCGCGACAAAGAAATATTATCGGCTGAAAGAAACCTGCACAGCGAAGCTATGCATGAGACGAGGACAGGTGGGAGGAGAGGTGAAGCCTGAATCAAACCGTTATTACGTGTGTCTTTCCTATGGGAGACTTATTCATTTTATCACTCAGTAGAGGGGAGACAGAAACGTCAAGTACCCACGCCGAAGAATGTGACATGCACAACATTGCACTGTTCACACAATGCGTAAATTATACGAAATTTGTATCCTGTTCAACGGTTCCTGGCCCCTCCCCACTCCTCGGTCGCCCTTTGCCCCCTCCACTTTTTTGAGATGAGAGGGGTGGAGCCGTTTCCATGGCGACACATGGGACAGGGGCGACCGAGTGGTAGAGACACCGTGTCCCCAAGGGAGTCGTCGATGTCCAGTCCCTAGGTCCCGCACCCGCTCCACAGAGTGGGTGCGGAGAAACTCCAGCGATGCCACAAAGTCCCTGATGCTGTGGGCGTGCGGGGCATGGCCCGGGTCGGCTCTCTCTCAAAAAGCGGAAGGGCAGGTGCGCCCGGGACCTCGGGGTTAGGGGAATCCTAAATTTCGAGTTGTAGAAGAGATGATCCTCAGAAATCTCTTCCGTGTGGTCCACGTAGTCTTCGAACGCACGGACCGGGCGCAGTGGATGTGGGCGTCCTCCCTCCCGGAAGGATTGTATTCTGAGAGGGCCGATCATGTTGTCCACTCGGCCGTTCCTGGCCAGGAATGTTGATGATGGAGAGAGGGTTAGGGCCGAGCTGTCCTCCTCCACTTTGGAGACGGACGGGTGGCGGGTGATTGCCGCCAGCTGTGAAGCCCTGTAGTCCGTAGTCAAGGCGAGCAGAAAGGCGACGCGTCAAGGGAAGTGTTCTTCCTCCATAATGGCCCTTTCGAACGCCAGGTACTGCAGAACACGATGCAAGGACCAGGCCAGGACCGGTTGATGTCTCGGCTCTCTCGAGGCGCTGATCCCCTTCATTAGGAGGTTCACGCCCTCTGTGGCACTCGGATGTTCATGCCAAAGCGTAGCGGATCAGTGAGGGCTGTATAGTGAGGCAAGATAGTCGCCGGTGCCCTGTTGGTGGAGGTAGCCAGCCAAGTCAGGAAGTCCGGGACCATGCTGGCGGAGATGGTCACCATCGCGCGTCTCCGAAGGCAGTTCCGGAATCTCCGTCAGCAGGACCTACACTGCGGCACTGAGGACGGAAGGTGAGCTCTGAGCATCTTGTCTGCTGCCTCTGTAGAGAAGAGTTGGCTGAGAGCTCCCCGTAGAAACTCCAATTATCAAGTTGGAGTGACGCTTGGAGAGGCGCGGTAAGGCTGTTGGCTAGGCAGGCTGACCCCAGTAGAAGGGGAGAAGGGCCCCATCTCATTAGCTCCCCGAACCACGGCTGGGTTGGCCAGTAGGGAGCTATCAGGAGGACCTGACCCTTGAAGGATCTGAGGGTCTGCATCACCTTCAGGAGGACTAGTGTCGCTGGAGGAGGAAAATGAATACGTACCTCCAGCTGTTCCAGTCCTCCGTGAAGGCGTCTGGGCCTCCTGTGCGTGTCTTTTGGATGCAGGTGAGGTAAAGGGGAAGCTGGGTCGTGTTTGGGGAGGCAAACAGGTCCACCTCTGGGGTGCCGTAGCGGAGGGAGAACGACTCGAACATTTGTGGGCGTAGTTGCTACACTACGTAGATCTCTTGAAACCTGGATAGAGCGACCGGCGTAGGGCCCCCGACCGAAGCCAGGGACGCAACAACCTGTGGAGTGCTGAGGGTATCGGCCCGGGCAGGTCACGCGGGAGAAGCAGTATGCTCCTGTCGACCTCCCGTACCAGCCGTCGGCGCCCCAAGCGGCTCAGTGGAAGGGCCGGGGTCGCGAAGTTGAGGCAACCCCCCCCCCCCCCCCCCGCCACCGAAGGAGGGAGGACGTGTGAGAGAAGCACGCTCTTTTGGCGCAGGGGAGCACCCGAAGGACGCTGACTGTGTCCCACTCAATCCCGAGCCAATAAAGTCTCTGTGTGGGAGCAAGGGCAGACCCGTCCCAGTCCACCCCGAACTCCACGTCCGCCAACACACTCAGAGCCACTGAGATGTCGGCCGATGCACCCTCCCCGGTGGGCAAATGCATCAACTAGCCGTCTAGGAACATGAGTGTGAAGACGCTTGCTTCCGTCCAACGTACGCCTACCACTCTCACTAGTTTCGTGAAGATCCTCGGGGTAAGCGAGAAACCGAAAGGGAGTATGCGAGGCCAAGTTCGTTTCCGAGCGACCTCGTCCGTGGGCGTTAGTCAAGAGGCTTCGTCCTGGGTGAAGACATTCCCTGAGCGTCTCCCACGAAGACGGGCCTGGACCCTCGGTATGTATCCAACTCACCCCAAGTCTTCCCGCGGGAAGTCCTCGAAGCCCGTGGCGAGCGTCTTCATCCAATAGTGTGCTATGGCAATTTGTGACGTCTCATCACCCAAAAGCGGACTTCTATATGTTTAATACCTAGTGACATCATGTGATTATACTGTGACGTCACCGGATTGATCATGGCGCCATAGGATCGTCTCGTGACGTCACAGGGACACAAATTGACGTCATAGGACTACATGGTGACGTCAATTTATCACATAATGACGTCATCTTATCAAACCGTGACATCACTGAGTCACAGTGAGCGTTGAAATAAATTTTGACATGGTAAAATTCTGGACCATCATGACTGTAGATTAAATTAAGTTGAATAGGAAAAGTCATGTTCATTTCGACCTAAGTCACAGTGAGCGTCGAAATTAATTTTAACATGGTAAAATTCTCGACCATCATGACTGTAGATTAAATTAAGTTGAATAGGAAAAGTCATGTTCATGTTGACCTGAGTCACAGTGGGCGTTGAATTAGTTTAACATGGTAAAGTTCTTGACCATCATGACTACAGATTAGCTTAAGTTGAATAGGAAAAGTCATGTTCATTTCGACCTAAGTCACAGTGAGCGTCGAAATTAATTTTAACATGGTAAAATTCTCGACCATCATGACTGTAGATTAAATTAAGTTAAATAGGAAAAGTCATGTTCATGTTGACCTGAGTCACAGTGGGCGTTGAATTAGTTTAACATGGTAAAGTTCTTGACCATCATGACTACAGATTAGCTTAAGTTGAATAGGAAAAGTCATGTTCATTTCGACCTAAGTCACAGTGAGCGTCGAAATTAATTTTAACATGGTAAAATTCTCGACCATCATGACTGTAGATTAAATTAACTTGAATAGGAAAAGTCATGTTCATGTCGACCTGAGTCACAGTGGGCGTTGAATTAATTTAACATGGTAAAATTCTCTACCATCATGACTACAGATTAGCTTAAGTTGAATAGGAAAAGTCATGGTCATTTCGACCTAAGTCACAGTGAGCGTCGAAATCAATTTTAACATGGTAAAATTCTCGACCATCATGACTGTAGATTAGCTCAAGTTGAATAGGAAAAGTCATGTCCATTTCCACCTGAGTCACGGTGAGCGTCGAAATTAATTTTAACATGGTAAAATTCTCGACCATCATGACTGTAGATTAGCTCAAGTTGAATAGGAAAAGTCATGGTCATTTCGACCTGAGTCACAGTGAGCGTTGAAATTAATTTCAACATGGTAAAATTCTTGACCATCATGACTATATATTAGCTTAAGTTGAATAGGAGAAGTCATGTCCATTTCGACCTGCGTTTTTTTTTTCAAGGTCAAGGCATTTTATGTAATACCTAGCACTTTGCGCCAACTTAAACTGTACTATTTAAACTGATTTTCCTCTTCTCATTACACTAAATGATTGTAGTTTCTTTGAACCAATTTATACTCATTTTAACTAACCTAGAGACTGCCAGAACATAGTATAAATAGTAATGAAAATGTCTGGGGTCTGGAAACATTAATTATGATTTCTAAGCACGAATCCTTGATGCAGCCTTGACGTGCACTTGGTTCCCAATGCATTCCCCCACTTTTTATATTTCTTTTCTTATATCCATCTTTTACCTAACAGCATTTTTTTTCTTTTCTTGCAAACACCATGAAAAATACCACGCAGCTGAGGATATTGAGTATAATTTATCTGCTTGAGGGTATGATGTGGTACCTAGGTTTGCATGTGTTTAGAACGCTTTGTATTTGAAGACAATATCATGGTGTCTTTAAATTTTGCATTGAATGGGTACAATTGATTTCACAATGTCACTGGAGAATTATGAATAACAACGGTTAAGAAAACCTGACAAAACCTTTCAGTTACAGGCAAGGCTTAAAATTTGCAAGAAGTTATTTTCTTCTTCCCTACTGAGAAGGAAATGAATAGAATGAAAATGAAAACAAAACAATCAAAACCCAAACCTACATTACAGGAAATGTTTAGTAATACAAAATTACTGCAAATGATCAGGAAAGGGAAAAGATATTACCTGAGTAAAGATAAAAGTGGCAGCTAATATGTAACAATTTGATGACTTGGCATCATTGTCGGAGGAAGGGCTATTCTACCAACCCTTTGTTTGTGCGAAGCGCCACCTGTACGCTCAAGCACAAGCAGCGATGTCGTCGAAAAAATAGCAACATAGGCTCCTTCTACCTTTTAATTAAAATATTATTGAAATGGCAACGAAATTTTCTCATACTATTCTATGTTTCAACATTCAATTTGGCTTGGTTTTGGGTAGATAAATCATATTCGTATTAATTACAATATCTACATAATGTAGATAATATTATAATGAAGCTTTTCTCAAAATAAAAGCAAATTGATACAAAAAAATGTTTAAGGGTTTCCTGTATCATCCAGAGATTCTATGTCCACTATGTATGAAATAAATAATCCCATGTCTGGTACCACCGTACCATTAACTTTCAGGTCAAAAGTATATACAGGAGACCATCTCCACTTCGATACGTAACTGCGTGGCAAATTGTCAACGTAGGCCGTAGGAAGTTAGATCAGCAAACTCGTATATTGATTATTGTAATAAATAGCATTGTTACAAGAGGAAATGCTCAAGAATACAAAATAAATCTATAAAAACATATCGAACAATGATAACATCGTACATAAACGCAATTAATGTGACAGAAAGGTTGGTTCTGTCAACTTGAAGATGCATCAGAGACCGCAAGACTCGATGTAGCTAATTTTCAACAGCTTGCTAGATATCAGCAAGATCAAGATTGTTAGATGGTAAGTTAAACATTGAACAAGCACAAAATCGAAGTAATGAATGAACAGGGCAATTTACAAGGATAAAAGTATATAGTATCCTGATAATCAGACGAATAATAAAGATAAGAAAGCAGTAGCAATATAATCAGCGATAACATCTATAATAGTATTGTACCAAGGAGGTGGAGTCATAATAGGAGGATAGAAGTCAAATATAATCAGATTTTTTTCTGTTTTAGTGGATGTCAGTCTCAATAACAAAAATATTGCATGCGCATGCTTAGGGCTTATAATAATCATCAAGATTGAACAATTATAACTGCGATGCATTAGTGATGTCTCCTTTGGTCGATCGCGCAGGACTGCAACGCATTCCATTCTCCAATAATGCTTGAGTGCTTGCACGGCTGGCCTGGACGCGGCCTGGGTGAATGAGTAGTGTCTTCTGAGGTTAGGCCCAGGCAAAAACACCCTTCCGGCAGAAGACTTTCATTAAAGTTGGGGAACTTGACAGTGAACAGTGAACTTTGGAAGTTGACTAGAGAACATGAGTGGTAGGTATAAGTTTAAAATTAATCTGGTTAGTAGATTTTTGCGAATCTTATATTCCAGTTTTCACTGTAGTTATTGGTCCAGTAGTTGTTCCAAGGCTGAGCTGTTGGAGTGAAGGTCACTCAAAGTCGTACCTCTGGAAGTATTTTAGGGTTTCGAGCGGCAGTTTTTAAATTTTCTTTTATTTCATAAATATTTTTTTTTCTTGCATAACTATGCACTCACTATTTTGAATAATTAATTTGCGTATTTCTTTGTTTTACCGATGGTTTATTATTCATAGCAATATAAAATTTTGATTGGACGAGTTATTTTTGAAAATTTTGGCCAGTGTCTGATATTCAAAACTGGACGTTTTCTGAAAAACCTAGCCACTTTGTAGATGGGTACCCAAACGTGTTTTTTTCGACCGCATTCAATAGTATGGAATATATATTTTGGGCAGCCTAGATTGTGTTTGCAAATACGTACCTTAACCGAACATGGGAAACTAAAATAACTAATGTAACCTAAGAATGCACCGAACAGATGACCAATCATTCAGTTTTGTGGCAGAATAGCACACTTTATATTTATTTAAGGTATCCAGTGACCCAATGTAGAAATTACGAAATAGTAGTAAATTTGTCCAAGTTTATGAATCTGTAATCGGAAAAAGCCCCCCACGTTCGGGATAAGGCTATGTACAAGTGGCCTGCACTTACCGTTCCTACAAATTGTACAATGACGCGTATAAGTACAGGAATACACAACCTAACCTTTGGCACCGCCAAACCCCGCTCAGCAAAATAAGCTGTACTCGATTTCACTGGCGTAGTAACGGGGTGGTGGGGGTTGTCACTATATACTTAGTCCACCCAATATTTATATACAGTACAATATAACTATATGATAGGCGAGTGAAGAGTGATAGGCGAGTGAATAGTGTACTCTTTATTGATGAGTGACGCCTACTGGCGACTAGCGTGGGTACAGTGGGTAGGCACGGTAGTGGTGCCTGCCTGGAGCCCAACTTATCCTACATCCCCCTCCCAAGACAATTAAATGTACCATATGGTATATAACAAAACTAGCAATGTTAAGTGTTCACAATTCCGAGAAAACAATATGTTCAACACAAAAGCAGAAGTGAGGGATATCTACTGTTCCTTCGTGAGAGGAACACATACACACACACACACACACACACTTTCAACGAACGGACGGCTTGAAGAACGTTCCGAAGAAAAGTGCCGATTGTGGATCCCAACGCAAAGAGAAGTACCTTCTTGTATTTGCAGGGTGGGGGGAAATTGCTCGTGAGGCAGTAGGTAAGTAGGAAAAGAGGAGAAGGGGAGGGATTGCTGGGGAAATGGAAGGAAATGAGGATGTGGAGGACTTGGCCCAGGCAGACGGGCGTAAGGTCAACATGAAACGACCACCGGACCAGCTCAGTGATGACGAAATGGCAAATAAAAATGTAAAGATTAGAAGTATAGAGAGGAGCAATACAGTAGAAAGTGACGAGAATATGTTCCAGGGATTTAAAGAGGGTGGGGGGGACACAACCCCCCCCCGACTGATAAGACTAGAGGAGAGAGTTGATAAGGTGATCGAGGACTTGGAGCGTAAGTTAGGTAACGTAGACTCCATTTTCCAAAGAATTGAAAGGTTGGAACAACTAGAGAAGGCTAACAGAAACTTAACTGAAGAAATAGAGGACCTAAAAAGACAGTTAGGAAATGTAAAGGAGGAGAATGAGAAATTGAAGAAGAATAGTAATGAAAACAGAGAGAAAATAGCTACAGAAGCTAAAAATTGGAGAATAACTCAAGAAGGGAATAAGGTTTCATTCACTGACATAGTCAAACAGCAATTGAAAGAACATAATGAAGACTCAGTTATTAAAGTGATGAGACAGAAGGAGAATATAGTAAGAGAATTAGCTGACAAAAAGAAATGTATAATTATATTAGGAATGGAAGAGAAACATAACCCAGATAGAACCGCAAGAATCAAGGAGGAAAATGAAAGGGTAAGCAGTTTATTAAAATTAGTCCAGGAAGATGAACCAGAAATTATAAAGGAAATTGAGGAAAAATTCAGACTCGGAAAATATAGTACAGATAAGACCAGACCAATTAAGATTAAATTCAGGTCACAAACAACGGCAGAGAAAATTCTATCCAAGACAGGGAAACTAGCAACAAATGATCAATATAAAAAGGTATGGATAAAAAGAGAAATGAATAAGGAGGAAAGAGAGGCAGAAAAGCAGAAAAGAATTGAAGCTAAGGCAAAAAACGAGGAAAGAACGGAGTCAGAGAAAGAGAGATTCTATTGGAGAGTAGTGAACATGAAAATAAAGCAGTTCGACATACTAAAGAAAAACATAAGGGAAACAGAGAACACAATGGAAGTGGCAGAAAACTAAGAGTGTCTTACACAAATATAGATGGATTGATAACAGGATTGAATGAACTGAATGATTATTTGAAAGAAAAAGAACCGGACATAATGGGAATTGTAGAAACAAAATTAAAAGGCCCACTACCACCCAACAGTGTAGGACATGATACATACAATTATTGGATTAGAAACAGAGAGAAAAAACAAGGGGGTGGAGTTATGTTCCTGACTAAGAAGGATATAAACGTGAAAGGTGTCATATATGGAAAGAATACAGTAGAGATGATTATGATAGAAGTGGAAGACAGAGATAAGAAGAGCAGAAAATTTGTGATCAATTATGTGCCTCCGAAAACAGCCTCATGGGAGGAGAGTGAACATAAAAGTATGTTAGAGGACACAAAGATAGCATTAACTAAAATAATGGAAGACGGAGGAAGAATAGTTATGATGGGCGACTTTAATTGCAAAGAAATCTGCTGGGAAGAAATGACAGTAAAGAGTGGTGATGACTCATGGGGAAATGCTCTACTTGAAATGATTACTGACCATTCAATGACACAATGGATACAAGAGAACACTAGGTATAGAAATGAAGAAGAACCATCGAGGCTAGACTTAATAATTACATCTGAACCTAGAATAGTGGACAAGATTGAATATAAAACACCAATAGGTAAAAGTGACCACATATTGATTGAACTGGAACTTAATAAAGAAAAATATATGAAAAGAAATGAACAATATAGAAAAGGAAGAATGATGTATGAAAAAACAAACTTTGATAAAATAAGAGAATTCTTCCAACAAGAAAACTGGGAAGAAATATACAAAGAAGAAACATCAGTGGAAGAGAAATGGAATATTTTGACAAAAATTTACAAAAAAGGAGTGGAAAAGTATGTCCCAAGACAAAAACAAGAAAAAGAATATGTAAAATGCTGGTACAACAAAAGTTGTAGGGAGTTAAAAGACAAAAGAGACAAAGCCTGGACTGGATGGAAAAAAGACAGAAGACCTGAAAAATGGAAAATATATACTGGTTATAGAAATGAATATGTACAAAAGTGCAGAGAGGAAAAAAGAAAATATGAAAAAGATGTTATAGAAAAGTGTAAAGATCAACCAAAACTATTCTACAGATTTGTAAACAATAAACTGAAAAACAAACAAGACTTGGAGAAATTAAGACAAGGAGGAGTTGAATACACTGAGGAAATGGAAATGGCAGAAATTATGAACAAACATTTTAAATCAGTGTTTACAAGGGAAAATATACAACCTGAAGAGATTGAGTGGAAGGAAAAAGTCCCCCCTATGGAAGAAATAGAAGTAACAAAGAATGAAATATTGACACACTTGGGTAATTTTGATGTCAGAAAATCGCATGGGCCAGATGAAATAGCAAACTGGATTCTGAAAGAATGCAGGAATGAACTGGCAGACAAAATACATAGCATAATAAGCAGTTCCTTAAAAGAAGGAAAAGTTCCAGAAGATTGGAAAAAAGCAAATATAGTACCTATATATAAAGGAGGAAATAAAGAAGAACCTACCAACTATAGACCAGTCTCTCTAACAAGTACAATAGCAAAAATATGTGAAAGAATTATCAAAAGTAGATGGGTAAAATACTTGGAAAAAAACAACGTACTAAATCCAAGGCAATTTGGATTCAGACAAGGACGATCATGCGTCACCAATTTAATATGTTTCTATTCAAGGCTAATAGATATAATACAAGAAAGAGATGGATGGGCTGATTGTGCATTTCTAGACCTAAAAAAAAGCTTTTGACAAAGTACCACATAAGAAGTTGCTTAAGAAATTAGAATATGAAGGAGGAATACAAGGTAAATTGCTAAATTGGATGGAAGACTTTTTGCAAGAAAGAAAAATGAGAGTAGTGATAAGAGATCAGCACTCAAAATGGAATGAAGTAATAAGCGGTGTCCCGCAGGGAACAGTTCTGGCCCCAATAATGTTTGCTATATATATTAATGATATGGATGAAGGAATTGAAAGCTATATGAGCTTCTTTGCAGATGATGCAAAACTACTGAAAAGAGTGAAAACTGAAGAAGATTGTGAATCACTACAGAGGGATCTAAATAAAGTACAAGAATGGAGTAGGAAGTGGGAGATGGAGTTCAATACAAAAAAGTGTAGTATAATGGAATTTGGAAAAAGCAAAAACAGAATAGCAGGATCATATAATTTGGGAGAAGAAGGAATAAAAAAAGTAGAAAATGAGAAGGACCTGGGAGTCATTGTTATGAATAATATGTCACCTGAGAAACATATAAATAAGATTTTTGGAGAAACTTATAATTTAATAAGAACAATCAAAGTGGCATTTACATACCTGGATGAAGAAATGGTGAGGAAAATCCTAATCACCCTGATAAGACCAAGATTGGAATATGCAGCAACGATATGGTCACCAAGTACAAAAAAATGTATAAAAAAACTTGAAAGGATACAAAGAGCAATTACAAAACTGGCACCAACACTCTCAAAACTATCATATGAAGAGAGACTACAAAAACTTAAACTACAGACACTAGAGCAAAGAAGAGAGAGAGGAGATTTGATAGCTATTTACAGAATCATGAAAGGCATAGAAATTACTGATAGAGAGAATCTGATAAAATGGGATGACAGAAATACAAGAGGACACGGAAAGAAAATAAAAAAAGACAGCTATAGAAGAGATTTTAAAAAGAACAGCTTTCCTCATAGAGCAATAGACAGTTGGAACAAGTTAGATGAGAAAGTGGTGTGTGCAAAAACAATACATGAATTTAAAAATAGTTTAGATAAAATGAGATATGAAGACGGGACCCCACGAGCATAGCTCCCCTTCCCGTAAAATACAACTAGGTAAATACAACTAGGTAAATACACACTTTCAACGAACGGACGGCTTGAAGAACGTTCCGAAGAAAAGTGCCGATTGTGGATCCCAACGCAAAGAGAAGTACCTTCTTGTATATGCAGGGTGGGGGGAAATTGCTCGTGAGGCAGTAGGTAAGTAGGAAAAGAGGAGAAGGGGAGGGATTGCTGGGGAAATGGAAGGAAATGAGGATGTGGAGGACTTGGCCCAGGCAGACGGGCGTAAGGTCAACATGAAACGACCACCGGACCAGCTCAGTGATGACGAAATGGCAAATAAAAATGTAAAGATTAGAAGTATAGAGAGGAGCAATACAGTAGAAAGTGACGAGAATATGTTCCAGGGATTTAAAGAGGGTGGGGGGGACACAACCCCCCCCCCCCCCGACTGATAAGACTAGAGGAGAGAGTTGATAAGGTGATCGAGGACTTGGAGCGTAAGTTAGGTAACGTAGACTCCATTTTCCAAAGAATTGAAAGGTTGGAACAACTAGAGAAGGCTAACAGAAACTTAACTGAAGAAATAGAGGACCTAAAAAGACAGTTAGGAAATGTAAAGGAGGAGAATGAGAAATTGAAGAAGAATAGTAATGAAAACAGAGAGAAAATAGCTACAGAAGCTAAAAATTGGAGAATAACTCAAGAAGGGAATAAGGTTTCATTCACTGACATAGTCAAACAGCAATTGAAAGAACATAATGAAGACTCAGTTATTAAAGTGATGAGACAGAAGGAGAATATAGTAAGAGAATTAGCTGACAAAAAGAAATGTATAATTATATTAGGAATGGAAGAGAAACATAACCCAGATAGAACCGCAAGAATCAAGGAGGAAAATGAAAGGGTAAGCAGTTTATTAAAATTAGTCCAGGAAGATGAACCAGAAATTATAAAGGAAATTGAGGAAAAATTCAGACTCGGAAAATATAGTACAGATAAGACCAGACCAATTAAGATTAAATTCAGGTCACAAACAACGGCAGAGAAAATTCTATCCAAGACAGGGAAACTAGCAACAAATGATCAATATAAAAAGGTATGGATAAAAAGAGAAATGAATAAGGAGGAAAGAGAGGCAGAAAAGCAGAAAAGAATTGAAGCTAAGGCAAAAAACGAGGAAAGAACGGAGTCAGAGAAAGAGAGATTCTATTGGAGAGTAGTGAACATGAAAATAAAGCAGTTCGACATACTAAAGAAAAACATAAGGGAAACAGAGAACACAATGGAAGTGGCAGAAAACTAAGAGTGTCTTACACAAATATAGATGGATTGATAACAGGATTGAATGAACTGAATGATTATTTGAAAGAAAAAGAACCGGACATAATGGGAATTGTAGAAACAAAATTAAAAGGCCCACTACCACCCAACAGTGTAGGACATGATACATACAATTATTGGATTAGAAACAGAGAGAAAAAACAAGGGGGTGGAGTTATGTTCCTGACTAAGAAGGATATAAACGTGAAAGGTGTCATATATGGAAAGAATACAGTAGAGATGATTATGATAGAAGTGGAAGACAGAGATAAGAAGAGCAGAAAATTTGTGATCAATTATGTGCCTCCGAAAACAGCCTCATGGGAGGAGAGTGAACATAAAAGTATGTTAGAGGACACAAAGATAGCATTAACTAAAATAATGGAAGACGGAGGAAGAATAGTTATGATGGGCGACTTTAATTGCAAAGAAATCTGCTGGGAAGAAATGACAGTAAAGAGTGGTGATGACTCATGGGGAAATGCTCTACTTGAAATGATTACTGACCATTCAATGACACAATGGATACAAGAGAACACTAGGTATAGAAATGAAGAAGAACCATCGAGGCTAGACTTAATAATTACATCTGAACCTAGAATAGTGGACAAGATTGAATATAAAACACCAATAGGTAAAAGTGACCACATATTGATTGAACTGGAACTTAATAAAGAAAAATATATGAAAAGAAATGAACAATATAGAAAAGGAAGAATGATGTATGAAAAAACAAACTTTGATAAAATAAGAGAATTCTTCCAACAAGAAAACTGGGAAGAAATATACAAAGAAGAAACATCAGTGGAAGAGAAATGGAATATTTTGACAAAAATTTACAAAAAAGGAGTGGAAAAGTATGTCCCAAGACAAAAACAAGAAAAAGAATATGTAAAATGCTGGTACAACAAAAGTTGTAGGGAGTTAAAAGACAAAAGAGACAAAGCCTGGACTGGATGGAAAAAAGACAGAAGACCTGAAAAATGGAAAATATATACTGGTTATAGAAATGAATATGTACAAAAGTGCAGAGAGGAAAAAAGAAAATATGAAAAAGATGTTATAGAAAAGTGTAAAGATCAACCAAAACTATTCTACAGATTTGTAAACAATAAACTGAAAAACAAACAAGACTTGGAGAAATTAAGACAAGGAGGAGTTGAATACACTGAGGAAATGGAAATGGCAGAAATTATGAACAAACATTTTAAATCAGTGTTTACAAGGGAAAATATACAACCTGAAGAGATTGAGTGGAAGGAAAAAGTCCCCCCTATGGAAGAAATAGAAGTAACAAAGAATGAAATATTGACACACTTGGGTAATTTTGATGTCAGAAAATCGCATGGGCCAGATGAAATAGCAAACTGGATTCTGAAAGAATGCAGGAATGAACTGGCAGACAAAATACATAGCATAATAAGCAGTTCCTTAAAAGAAGGAAAAGTTCCAGAAGATTGGAAAAAAGCAAATATAGTACCTATATATAAAGGAGGAAATAAAGAAGAACCTACCAACTATAGACCAGTCTCTCTAACAAGTACAATAGCAAAAATATGTGAAAGAATTATCAAAAGTAGATGGGTAAAATACTTGGAAAAAAACAACGTACTAAATCCAAGGCAATTTGGATTCAGACAAGGACGATCATGCGTCACCAATTTAATATGTTTCTATTCAAGGCTAATAGATATAATACAAGAAAGAGATGGATGGGCTGATTGTGCATTTCTAGACCTAAAAAAAGCTTTTGACAAAGTACCACATAAGAAGTTGCTTAAGAAATTAGAATATGAAGGAGGAATACAAGGTAAATTGCTAAATTGGATGGAAGACTTTTTGCAAGAAAGAAAAATGAGAGTAGTGATAAGAGATCAGCACTCAAAATGGAATGAAGTAATAAGCGGTGTCCCGCAGGGAACAGTTCTGGCCCCAATAATGTTTGCTATATATATTAATGATATGGATGAAGGAATTGAAAGCTATATGAGCTTCTTTGCAGATGATGCAAAACTACTGAAAAGAGTGAAAACTGAAGAAGATTGTGAATCACTACAGAGGGATCTAAATAAAGTACAAGAATGGAGTAGGAAGTGGGAGATGGAGTTCAATACAAAAAAGTGTAGTATAATGGAATTTGGAAAAAGCAAAAACAGAATAGCAGGATCATATAATTTGGGAGAAGAAGGAATAAAAAAAGTAGAAAATGAGAAGGACCTGGGAGTCATTGTTATGAATAATATGTCACCTGAGAAACATATAAATAAGATTTTTGGAGAAACTTATAATTTAATAAGAACAATCAAAGTGGCATTTACATACCTGGATGAAGAAATGGTGAGGAAAATCCTAATCACCCTGATAAGACCAAGATTGGAATATGCAGCAACGATATGGTCACCAAGTACAAAAAAATGTATAAAAAAACTTGAAAGGATACAAAGAGCAATTACAAAACTGGCACCAACACTCTCAAAACTATCATATGAAGAGAGACTACAAAAACTTAAACTACAGACACTAGAGCAAAGAAGAGAGAGAGGAGATTTGATAGCTATTTACAGAATCATGAAAGGCATAGAAATTACTGATAGAGAGAATCTGATAAAATGGGATGACAGAAATACAAGAGGACACGGAAAGAAAATAAAAAAAGACAGCTATAGAAGAGATTTTAAAAAGAACAGCTTTCCTCATAGAGCAATAGACAGTTGGAACAAGTTAGATGAGAAAGTGGTGTGTGCAAAAACAATACATGAATTTAAAAATAGTTTAGATAAAATGAGATATGAAGACGGGACCCCACGAGCATAGCTCCCCTTCCCGTAAAATACAACTAGGTAAATACAACTAGGTAAATACACACTTTCAACGAACGGACGGCTTGAAGAACGTTCCGAAGAAAAGTGCCGATTGTGGATCCCAACGCAAAGAGAAGTACCTTCTTGTATATGCAGGGTGGGGGGAAATTGCTCGTGAGGCAGTAGGTAAGTAGGAAAAGAGGAGAAGGGGAGGGATTGCTGGGGAAATGGAAGGAAATGAGGATGTGGAGGACTTGGCCCAGGCAGACGGGCGTAAGGTCAACATGAAACGACCACCGGACCAGCTCAGTGATGACGAAATGGCAAATAAAAATGTAAAGATTAGAAGTATAGAGAGGAGCAATACAGTAGAAAGTGACGAGAATATGTTCCAGGGATTTAAAGAGGGTGGGGGGGACACAACCCCCCCCCCCCCCCCGACTGATAAGACTAGAGGAGAGAGTTGATAAGGTGATCGAGGACTTGGAGCGTAAGTTAGGTAACGTAGACTCCATTTTCCAAAGAATTGAAAGGTTGGAACAACTAGAGAAGGCTAACAGAAACTTAACTGAAGAAATAGAGGACCTAAAAAGACAGTTAGGAAATGTAAAGGAGGAGAATGAGAAATTGAAGAAGAATAGTAATGAAAACAGAGAGAAAATAGCTACAGAAGCTAAAAATTGGAGAATAACTCAAGAAGGGAATAAGGTTTCATTCACTGACATAGTCAAACAGCAATTGAAAGAACATAATGAAGACTCAGTTATTAAAGTGATGAGACAGAAGGAGAATATAGTAAGAGAATTAGCTGACAAAAAGAAATGTATAATTATATTAGGAATGGAAGAGAAACATAACCCAGATAGAACCGCAAGAATCAAGGAGGAAAATGAAAGGGTAAGCAGTTTATTAAAATTAGTCCAGGAAGATGAACCAGAAATTATAAAGGAAATTGAGGAAAAATTCAGACTCGGAAAATATAGTACAGATAAGACCAGACCAATTAAGATTAAATTCAGGTCACAAACAACGGCAGAGAAAATTCTATCCAAGACAGGGAAACTAGCAACAAATGATCAATATAAAAAGGTATGGATAAAAAGAGAAATGAATAAGGAGGAAAGAGAGGCAGAAAAGCAGAAAAGAATTGAAGCTAAGGCAAAAAACGAGGAAAGAACGGAGTCAGAGAAAGAGAGATTCTATTGGAGAGTAGTGAACATGAAAATAAAGCAGTTCGACATACTAAAGAAAAACATAAGGGAAACAGAGAACACAATGGAAGTGGCAGAAAACTAAGAGTGTCTTACACAAATATAGATGGATTGATAACAGGATTGAATGAACTGAATGATTATTTGAAAGAAAAAGAACCGGACATAATGGGAATTGTAGAAACAAAATTAAAAGGCCCACTACCACCCAACAGTGTAGGACATGATACATACAATTATTGGATTAGAAACAGAGAGAAAAAACAAGGGGGTGGAGTTATGTTCCTGACTAAGAAGGATATAAACGTGAAAGGTGTCATATATGGAAAGAATACAGTAGAGATGATTATGATAGAAGTGGAAGACAGAGATAAGAAGAGCAGAAAATTTGTGATCAATTATGTGCCTCCGAAAACAGCCTCATGGGAGGAGAGTGAACATAAAAGTATGTTAGAGGACACAAAGATAGCATTAACTAAAATAATGGAAGACGGAGGAAGAATAGTTATGATGGGCGACTTTAATTGCAAAGAAATCTGCTGGGAAGAAATGACAGTAAAGAGTGGTGATGACTCATGGGGAAATGCTCTACTTGAAATGATTACTGACCATTCAATGACACAATGGATACAAGAGAACACTAGGTATAGAAATGAAGAAGAACCATCGAGGCTAGACTTAATAATTACATCTGAACCTAGAATAGTGGACAAGATTGAATATAAAACACCAATAGGTAAAAGTGACCACATATTGATTGAACTGGAACTTAATAAAGAAAAATATATGAAAAGAAATGAACAATATAGAAAAGGAAGAATGATGTATGAAAAAACAAACTTTGATAAAATAAGAGAATTCTTCCAACAAGAAAACTGGGAAGAAATATACAAAGAAGAAACATCAGTGGAAGAGAAATGGAATATTTTGACAAAAATTTACAAAAAAGGAGTGGAAAAGTATGTCCCAAGACAAAAACAAGAAAAAGAATATGTAAAATGCTGGTACAACAAAAGTTGTAGGGAGTTAAAAGACAAAAGAGACAAAGCCTGGACTGGATGGAAAAAAGACAGAAGACCTGAAAAATGGAAAATATATACTGGTTATAGAAATGAATATGTACAAAAGTGCAGAGAGGAAAAAAGAAAATATGAAAAAGATGTTATAGAAAAGTGTAAAGATCAACCAAAACTATTCTACAGATTTGTAAACAATAAACTGAAAAACAAACAAGACTTGGAGAAATTAAGACAAGGAGGAGTTGAATACACTGAGGAAATGGAAATGGCAGAAATTATGAACAAACATTTTAAATCAGTGTTTACAAGGGAAAATATACAACCTGAAGAGATTGAGTGGAAGGAAAAAGTCCCCCCTATGGAAGAAATAGAAGTAACAAAGAATGAAATATTGACACACTTGGGTAATTTTGATGTCAGAAAATCGCATGGGCCAGATGAAATAGCAAACTGGATTCTGAAAGAATGCAGGAATGAACTGGCAGACAAAATACATAGCATAATAAGCAGTTCCTTAAAAGAAGGAAAAGTTCCAGAAGATTGGAAAAAAGCAAATATAGTACCTATATATAAAGGAGGAAATAAAGAAGAACCTACCAACTATAGACCAGTCTCTCTAACAAGTACAATAGCAAAAATATGTGAAAGAATTATCAAAAGTAGATGGGTAAAATACTTGGAAAAAAACAACGTACTAAATCCAAGGCAATTTGGATTCAGACAAGGACGATCATGCGTCACCAATTTAATATGTTTCTATTCAAGGCTAATAGATATAATACAAGAAAGAGATGGATGGGCTGATTGTGCATTTCTAGACCTAAAAAAAGCTTTTGACAAAGTACCACATAAGAAGTTGCTTAAGAAATTAGAATATGAAGGAGGAATACAAGGTAAATTGCTAAATTGGATGGAAGACTTTTTGCAAGAAAGAAAAATGAGAGTAGTGATAAGAGATCAGCACTCAAAATGGAATGAAGTAATAAGCGGTGTCCCGCAGGGAACAGTTCTGGCCCCAATAATGTTTGCTATATATATTAATGATATGGATGAAGGAATTGAAAGCTATATGAGCTTCTTTGCAGATGATGCAAAACTACTGAAAAGAGTGAAAACTGAAGAAGATTGTGAATCACTACAGAGGGATCTAAATAAAGTACAAGAATGGAGTAGGAAGTGGGAGATGGAGTTCAATACAAAAAAGTGTAGTATAATGGAATTTGGAAAAAGCAAAAACAGAATAGCAGGATCATATAATTTGGGAGAAGAAGGAATAAAAAAAGTAGAAAATGAGAAGGACCTGGGAGTCATTGTTATGAATAATATGTCACCTGAGAAACATATAAATAAGATTTTTGGAGAAACTTATAATTTAATAAGAACAATCAAAGTGGCATTTACATACCTGGATGAAGAAATGGTGAGGAAAATCCTAATCACCCTGATAAGACCAAGATTGGAATATGCAGCAACGATATGGTCACCAAGTACAAAAAAATGTATAAAAAAACTTGAAAGGATACAAAGAGCAATTACAAAACTGGCACCAACACTCTCAAAACTATCATATGAAGAGAGACTACAAAAACTTAAACTACAGACACTAGAGCAAAGAAGAGAGAGAGGAGATTTGATAGCTATTTACAGAATCATGAAAGGCATAGAAATTACTGATAGAGAGAATCTGATAAAATGGGATGACAGAAATACAAGAGGACACGGAAAGAAAATAAAAAAAGACAGCTATAGAAGAGATTTTAAAAAGAACAGCTTTCCTCATAGAGCAATAGACAGTTGGAACAAGTTAGATGAGAAAGTGGTGTGTGCAAAAACAATACATGAATTTAAAAATAGTTTAGATAAAATGAGATATGAAGACGGGACCCCACGAGCATAGCTCCCCTTCCCGTAAAATACAACTAGGTAAATACAACTAGGTAAATACACACTTTCAACGAACGGACGGCTTGAAGAACGTTCCGAAGAAAAGTGCCGATTGTGGATCCCAACGCAAAGAGAAGTACCTTCTTGTATATGCAGGGTGGGGGGAAATTGCTCGTGAGGCAGTAGGTAAGTAGGAAAAGAGGAGAAGGGGAGGGATTGCTGGGGAAATGGAAGGAAATGAGGATGTGGAGGACTTGGCCCAGGCAGACGGGCGTAAGGTCAACATGAAACGACCACCGGACCAGCTCAGTGATGACGAAATGGCAAATAAAAATGTAAAGATTAGAAGTATAGAGAGGAGCAATACAGTAGAAAGTGACGAGAATATGTTCCAGGGATTTAAAGAGGGTGGGGGGGACACAACCCCCCCCCCCCCGACTGATAAGACTAGAGGAGAGAGTTGATAAGGTGATCGAGGACTTGGAGCGTAAGTTAGGTAACGTAGACTCCATTTTCCAAAGAATTGAAAGGTTGGAACAACTAGAGAAGGCTAACAGAAACTTAACTGAAGAAATAGAGGACCTAAAAAGACAGTTAGGAAATGTAAAGGAGGAGAATGAGAAATTGAAGAAGAATAGTAATGAAAACAGAGAGAAAATAGCTACAGAAGCTAAAAATTGGAGAATAACTCAAGAAGGGAATAAGGTTTCATTCACTGACATAGTCAAACAGCAATTGAAAGAACATAATGAAGACTCAGTTATTAAAGTGATGAGACAGAAGGAGAATATAGTAAGAGAATTAGCTGACAAAAAGAAATGTATAATTATATTAGGAATGGAAGAGAAACATAACCCAGATAGAACCGCAAGAATCAAGGAGGAAAATGAAAGGGTAAGCAGTTTATTAAAATTAGTCCAGGAAGATGAACCAGAAATTATAAAGGAAATTGAGGAAAAATTCAGACTCGGAAAATATAGTACAGATAAGACCAGACCAATTAAGATTAAATTCAGGTCACAAACAACGGCAGAGAAAATTCTATCCAAGACAGGGAAACTAGCAACAAATGATCAATATAAAAAGGTATGGATAAAAAGAGAAATGAATAAGGAGGAAAGAGAGGCAGAAAAGCAGAAAAGAATTGAAGCTAAGGCAAAAAACGAGGAAAGAACGGAGTCAGAGAAAGAGAGATTCTATTGGAGAGTAGTGAACATGAAAATAAAGCAGTTCGACATACTAAAGAAAAACATAAGGGAAACAGAGAACACAATGGAAGTGGCAGAAAACTAAGAGTGTCTTACACAAATATAGATGGATTGATAACAGGATTGAATGAACTGAATGATTATTTGAAAGAAAAAGAACCGGACATAATGGGAATTGTAGAAACAAAATTAAAAGGCCCACTACCACCCAACAGTGTAGGACATGATACATACAATTATTGGATTAGAAACAGAGAGAAAAAACAAGGGGGTGGAGTTATGTTCCTGACTAAGAAGGATATAAACGTGAAAGGTGTCATATATGGAAAGAATACAGTAGAGATGATTATGATAGAAGTGGAAGACAGAGATAAGAAGAGCAGAAAATTTGTGATCAATTATGTGCCTCCGAAAACAGCCTCATGGGAGGAGAGTGAACATAAAAGTATGTTAGAGGACACAAAGATAGCATTAACTAAAATAATGGAAGACGGAGGAAGAATAGTTATGATGGGCGACTTTAATTGCAAAGAAATCTGCTGGGAAGAAATGACAGTAAAGAGTGGTGATGACTCATGGGGAAATGCTCTACTTGAAATGATTACTGACCATTCAATGACACAATGGATACAAGAGAACACTAGGTATAGAAATGAAGAAGAACCATCGAGGCTAGACTTAATAATTACATCTGAACCTAGAATAGTGGACAAGATTGAATATAAAACACCAATAGGTAAAAGTGACCACATATTGATTGAACTGGAACTTAATAAAGAAAAATATATGAAAAGAAATGAACAATATAGAAAAGGAAGAATGATGTATGAAAAAACAAACTTTGATAAAATAAGAGAATTCTTCCAACAAGAAAACTGGGAAGAAATATACAAAGAAGAAACATCAGTGGAAGAGAAATGGAATATTTTGACAAAAATTTACAAAAAAGGAGTGGAAAAGTATGTCCCAAGACAAAAACAAGAAAAAGAATATGTAAAATGCTGGTACAACAAAAGTTGTAGGGAGTTAAAAGACAAAAGAGACAAAGCCTGGACTGGATGGAAAAAAGACAGAAGACCTGAAAAATGGAAAATATATACTGGTTATAGAAATGAATATGTACAAAAGTGCAGAGAGGAAAAAAGAAAATATGAAAAAGATGTTATAGAAAAGTGTAAAGATCAACCAAAACTATTCTACAGATTTGTAAACAATAAACTGAAAAACAAACAAGACTTGGAGAAATTAAGACAAGGAGGAGTTGAATACACTGAGGAAATGGAAATGGCAGAAATTATGAACAAACATTTTAAATCAGTGTTTACAAGGGAAAATATACAACCTGAAGAGATTGAGTGGAAGGAAAAAGTCCCCCCTATGGAAGAAATAGAAGTAACAAAGAATGAAATATTGACACACTTGGGTAATTTTGATGTCAGAAAATCGCATGGGCCAGATGAAATAGCAAACTGGATTCTGAAAGAATGCAGGAATGAACTGGCAGACAAAATACATAGCATAATAAGCAGTTCCTTAAAAGAAGGAAAAGTTCCAGAAGATTGGAAAAAAGCAAATATAGTACCTATATATAAAGGAGGAAATAAAGAAGAACCTACCAACTATAGACCAGTCTCTCTAACAAGTACAATAGCAAAAATATGTGAAAGAATTATCAAAAGTAGATGGGTAAAATACTTGGAAAAAAACAACGTACTAAATCCAAGGCAATTTGGATTCAGACAAGGACGATCATGCGTCACCAATTTAATATGTTTCTATTCAAGGCTAATAGATATAATACAAGAAAGAGATGGATGGGCTGATTGTGCATTTCTAGACCTAAAAAAAGCTTTTGACAAAGTACCACATAAGAAGTTGCTTAAGAAATTAGAATATGAAGGAGGAATACAAGGTAAATTGCTAAATTGGATGGAAGACTTTTTGCAAGAAAGAAAAATGAGAGTAGTGATAAGAGATCAGCACTCAAAATGGAATGAAGTAATAAGCGGTGTCCCGCAGGGAACAGTTCTGGCCCCAATAATGTTTGCTATATATATTAATGATATGGATGAAGGAATTGAAAGCTATATGAGCTTCTTTGCAGATGATGCAAAACTACTGAAAAGAGTGAAAACTGAAGAAGATTGTGAATCACTACAGAGGGATCTAAATAAAGTACAAGAATGGAGTAGGAAGTGGGAGATGGAGTTCAATACAAAAAAGTGTAGTATAATGGAATTTGGAAAAAGCAAAAACAGAATAGCAGGATCATATAATTTGGGAGAAGAAGGAATAAAAAGAGTAGAAAATGAGAAGGACCTGGGAGTCATTGTTATGAATAATATGTCACCTGAGAAACATATAAATAAGATTTTTGGAGAAACTTATAATTTAATAAGAACAATCAAAGTGGCATTTACATACCTGGATGAAGAAATGGTGAGGAAAATCCTAATCACCCTGATAAGACCAAGATTGGAATATGCAGCAACGATATGGTCACCAAGTACAAAAAAATGTATAAAAAAACTTGAAAGGATACAAAGAGCAATTACAAAACTGGCACCAACACTCTCAAAACTATCATATGAAGAGAGACTACAAAAACTTAAACTACAGACACTAGAGCAAAGAAGAGAGAGAGGAGATTTGATAGCTATTTACAGAATCATGAAAGGCATAGAAATTACTGATAGAGAGAATCTGATAAAATGGGATGACAGAAATACAAGAGGACACGGAAAGAAAATAAAAAAAGACAGCTATAGAAGAGATTTGAAAAAGAACAGCTTTCCTCACAGAGCAATAGACAGTTGGAACAAGTTAGATGAGAAAGTGGTGTGTGCAAAAACAATACATGAATTTAAAAATAGTTTAGATAAAATGAGATATGAAGACGGGACCTCACGAGCATAGCTCCCCTTCCCGTAAAATACAACTAGGTAAATACAACTAGGTAAATACACATACACACACGCACACACACCAGGCAATCAGTCACAATCGTCGGTTGCATAATCTCGCAGCCACATCGGCTTCCTTGAGCTCCTTTTAGGGCGGCTATGAGGCGTGTTGGATGACGGCGGATTGGACGTCTGTGGTGCTGGTGACGGTGACAGCGTTTCTTGTAAACTGGTGTCCGCAGCGACCCGCAGGTGTCTGCGGTTGCGTAAGGTAATGCGTCCACTCCCATCCAACTTGACAGAGTATTGGCGGAATGGTAGGACCTCTGTGACCACGCCTCGCCTGTCCCACAACTTACTGGCCTGGTCCTGTATCAGCACTTGGGTGCCAATCGATAATGTGGGAAGAGTCTTAGGTGTCCCTTGGCTGATCATCCAAGCTTCCTGTTGCCTCGCCGCCTCGATTTCCCTTGCGCGTAGCGCCTGCTGCCAGTGCACATCCACCTTGTAGTGCTGCTTGTGCACCGGTATCCCATCTCGTAGCTGTCTGCCCATGGCTAGCTGCGCTGGTGACTTGTTCACCCCGCGCAGAGGTGTGTTGTGATACTGCAGTAGGGCTACTGATACCTTATCAGCATCCAGGCTGCCGCCCGGACCTGTGTTGTCTAGGATCAGTCTCTTGGCGGACTTCACAGCTGTTTCTGCCCTCCCGTTTGACTGAGGGAAGTGAGCGGACGAGATCCGTCTCTCTACACCCCATTTTCTGAAGAAGGCACGCATCTCTTCACTGGTGAGGTTTGTCCCTCCGTCTGTAGAAATAGACACGGGCGCACCCCACCTGTGGAAGAACTGCCGGAACACTGATGCTAACTTGTTTGACGTGGCTCCACTTGGGAAGTGTGCTAACTCCATCCACCCGGTGAGCCTGTCGGCGTATGCCATATACATTCTCTCGTCAAGTTGGAACAGGTCTGCCACGGTGTGCTGGAACGGGTACTCAGGCGTAGGGGTGAAGGCAAAGGGTTCCGCGGCTTGTGAAGGCGAGTGAGTGTTGCAGGTGGCACAAGCATCCCGATGTTGTTGCAGGTCGCCCTCCATGCCAGGCCAATATACCGATTGCCTCGCCCTTCGTAACATTCCGTCTAGGCCTTGGTGACCCGCGTGGAGATTACTTGCAAAGCGTCGTCGTAGAACTTCCGGGATCACTAATCGCACGGCGCCTTGGTCGTATGTGTACGTCACCAACCCGTGTGACACTGCCAACCTCTCCCTGACGGCATAGTACTGCCGAAGGCTGGTCAACTCTTGTGCTCGGTGAGGATGCCAATCGCCTGCTGTCACCTTAGCCACTAGTAGCTGGTAGTCTGGATCATCTGCAGCTGCCCGCACCACCGCTGCATTATCGAGTACGATAGAGTCAGCGACATCGAGCGCGGCAACTGCTGCTGCTGCCACAGCGGCCTCCATGTCATTTGAATCCTCTTCGTCCCCAGCCTCTGGTGGAGTACAGAGCGCAGGATAGCGGGACAAAAAGTCTGCTGCACAGTTCCGCTTCCCGGGCAGGTACTTGATCTGAAATCGGTAAGGAAGGGTTTTTTCCTTCAAGGAGAATAACCTTGGGTTCACTATGTCTTTCAGCGCCCTGTCCCCAAGAAGCTTGACTAGCGGGCGATGATCAGTGACGATCAGGAGGTTGGGGCATCCGAGCAGGAACAGGCGGGCCTTACGGAGACACCAAGCGACCGCCAACGCCTCCCCCTCTACCGGGGCGTAACCCGCCTCCGCAGGTGTGAGGTGGCGGCTGCCACAGAGAGCGAGGCGCCACCCACTCTTGCAGCAGAATGGACTCTCTCTCATCGGGCACTGACAATGCTGCTGCAGCACCACAAACCCGATGCCCACCTTACTCCAATCGGTAATCACCGCTGTGGGCTTGTTCTTATCGTAATAGGTTAGGCCCTCCTTAGCAAGGCTACAGATAACCTCCTTTGCCTGCTGGAATTTCTCTTGCAGATTTCCATCCCAGTACACCTTCCTGCCTTGAGGTTTCCGTAGCAGCTCACGAAACGGCTCCATAATTGGTGCAGTAGCGAGGAAAGGTGCCATTTGATTGACGAACCCATGCCAGGAGCGAACGTCCGTCAGTGATGGCTCCGCAGGCATACTGAAGTTCCTGATGGCAGCCAGTCTTTCGTCTGTCGGCTTGTAGGCGTCCCACCCTACATGAAACCCGACGAAGTCCACCTCTCTCCTTCCGAACTTGAACTTCTCGGGTTTGAGGGTCACTCCTTTCGTGGCGCAGGTTTCAAGGAAGTTATACGTATGCCAGAATGCGTCCTCAACGCTAGCGTCAAACAGTAGGGTGTCGTCAACACACTTCACTTTTCTCTGAATCCCTGCAATGGCCTCGTCAAACCTTCGAGTGTAAGCGTCGGGGGCGGCACAGTGACCCATGGGGGTCCTGCAGTATCTGTAACGGCCCCAGGGTGTGATGAAGGTTGTGAGTTTCTTACTGGCTTCCTGAAGCTCGACCTGGTGAAAGCCCCAATGTGCGTCCGCGATGGTCTTGTATGTGTGGCGCGGGATGCCGGATACCATGTCAAATGGTGTAGGGGTGTGATGGGTCTCCCTTCTGCATGCAGCGTTGAGCTTTTGGTAATCAATGGTGCGCCTAGGTTGACCTGACTTCTTAGCCACAACTACCATTCTCGCGCACCACTCCGTGGCCTCCCCCACAGGCACTGGCTCTATAATTCCCATCCTGACGTCGTCGTCGAGTTGCCTCTTCACCTCTGCCTCCCAGTGCCTAGGTACCGAGGCCGGTGTGTGACATGCGTAGGGCTTGGCGTCTGGAAGCAGGTGGATGGTGTGCGGTTCACCCGCCATTGTTGGAAGGGGACTTCTGTCTGTGTTAAATGTAGATCCCGAAAAATGACAGAGGAGCCATTCCTCCAATCTGGACACGTTTTCTTCAAGGGGGGGAAACGGAGGGGAGGATGGGCGTGGGTGCATGGTGTCAGCTGACTGCGTGGCAGCGTCGCCAGCGCCGCCAATAGCCGCTCCTGCGACGACAGTGTGATGAGGGAAGGTCTCATGCACCAGTCCCAACTCCCTGCACGCCTGTAGCGATATGTAGCACTGTGTGGCTGTCTTCACCACAAAAATCTCCTGCAGTGTCGACTTGTCACCATACTGCAGTCGACAGGGAAAAGAGCCCAGAGGTTGCAGTTTGACGTTCGCCACATCTCGCAGTCCTCCCCGACGTGTCAGCGATGCTACCTTGACGCCCAATGAAGTCAGTAACTCCAACCCAGCCACACACACCTGAGCTCCCGTGTCAGGTACTGCCTGGATTTTTGCGGATTTGTTCTTCCCTTTCGCATGACTGACCGTCACCCAGATGCGTGGTAGACTTCGAGCTGCGCCTGCAGCTGCAATCACGATGCCAGACGCTTCCAGATCTTCAGCTGCCGCTGCTGCTGCTGGTTTCACTTTACTCCTGCACATTTTCTGCACGTGCCCAACTCTACCGCAGCTGTGGCAGGCTAGTGTCTCCGCGTAACACAGCCCTCTGCCTTGCTTGTGTTTTAAACCACAGTTGCTACAGCGTTTCAAAACCTGCTGCTGTTGGCGGGCTGCCTGCGGCATGCGAGTAGGTTGTTGGTGGCGGGCTCCAGCTACCTGAGGGTAGGAATCTGCTTGCGCGTCTGGCAGCGGCGTCACCCCAGCCACCGCGGCCAGATTTTCCCGCCCGAAACTCCCGCCCAATGTGTTATGGCGGGCGTCCTTTTGTGCCGCCTCGAAGGCAACACAGAACCTGCGTAACGAATCCACATCATTGAAGGATTCACACTGACGAAATACTTCCTCTTTCAACCCCACACTATGTAACCCACACACTAGCTTACGGAGGAGCATGTACTCAGAAAGGCTACACTGACACTGGGGACACGAAAACTCGCAATCCGCCGCACACTGTGTGGAACGAGTAAAGTAATCACTTATGGACTCACTGGGTTCTTGCACCGCCGAGAAGAACTTGAGCCACTCCGCCGCCTGGTTGGACGCCTGCACGGCCATGCACCCAATAGCGTCCAGTGCTCCTTGGGTGGAGAGAGCCTCCCATTGCTGCGTGGTGAATCTAGAGTCCAAAGAGCGTTGTAGGGTCGGCGTGCAGAGGAGACGGATATGAAGGACCGCCTCAGCAGGTGCAAAGTCGCTGAGGGTCAGCCAGTACTCCATGGAGCGCCTCCAGGATCGGAAAGCTGCCGTGGACATACCTACGTCACATTTCTCGGGTGCTGAGGACCGAGGAGCCGATGAGTGGTGTCTGGGCTGTGCCGCTACCTGGCGTTGCAGGGCTGTGATGGCTTCCGACTGTGCTAAGAGAAGCCGATGAGCTTGCCCCAGGGCTGCGGATGCTTGAGGAGACCCACGGCTGGACCGTGGGGTCTGAGCGGGTAGCCGAAGACGACGTCCGGCCATGTTGAGTGCGTAGGTCGTGAACCGGTCACTGCGCCATATATGATAGGCGAGTGAAGAGTGATAGGCGAGTGAATAGTGTACTCTTTATTGATGAGTGACGCCTACTGGCGACTAGCGTGGGTACAGTGGGTAGGCACGGTAGTGGTGCCTGCCTGGAGCCCAACTTATCCTACAATAACATTGCATAATTTTTCTTACTGTGACCTGATAACAAGAATTTGTTCAATAAATTAATTTCTTAATTTGAATGTTGGCTGTACAACTTGTGATCCTTTGCATCAGTCATTTATTTATTTATATGTAATTAAATTGTCCAAATATATATTAGTAAATATTTATTGAAATATACTGTACCATGCTGTAACTCTGCATTGGGGACAGAATATGCTCTAACTTTTTTTTTTTTTTAGAAATATTTAAAAGGGGTCTCATAGCATACTCCCCACCCCCAGCTTATTGGGTGCTCCCCAATGTGTGTATACCCATAGATCGGGCAATATACTCATATGAGCTCTCACCCGGGAGGGTAATAGCTATTGATCATGAGTCCAACACATGATCCAAAACAGAGGTGAATCATATATATATATATATATATATATATATACAGTATATTTTTAATTTATGTACCTTCTATGTGTTCCTTTATTTCAGCAGAAATTCAATTTGAAGAACTGAAGGAGAACCTGGGTAACCTCACAGTGGTCGATGTCCGATCAAGTGGTGAAATTGCAAAGCTTGGATGCATTCCTGGTTCAGTCAACATTCCACGTAAGTCTAGACATTTTATAATTAATAATATTGTCATTAACAAAATCTTTTATTTCTGCAGCCAGTGCACTATAAATTGTAGATGATGATACTACATTTTAATTGAGGCAGTGCTTTAGTACTCCATAGTATTAAAGGGAGTGAAGGGAACAGTTAAATTCTATCTGTTGCTTGTTTGTGATTGCATGAGGTGGAATGGGCAGGGGGTGGGGGGTGAGGTATTATGTGTGAGCAAAATTTGACGCAGCCCGAAGGGATTTCTCCCCATCCTCTCCTTTTATGCAATGGGGGGATGGAGAGGGGGGGTCGCCGATTTAATGAAGCGGCCTTGCTGTGGATGTGCTGTGTCTTGCGACACTGCTTCTGACCCAGGGCAGTGGACAAGGTTCAGGGATGACCCGTCATCCAGGAGGTGCTCAGATAAGAGGGAGGGTGGAGGGGTGTGGAGTGTATTCAGGGATGGAAGGGGTGGAAATGATTTTATGCCTTTCCCCTTTTTAGCTACCTCCCTTGTAAGGGGGAAAAAGCCTTGGTATATGTATGTATGTATGCTTGTTTTGGGAATATTAAACATGTACTTTGTGTACTGATGTTTGAGGTGACCTCTGAGAGGAGTGGGTCTGCAGGCAGGGATAGTTATGGTGTCTGAATGTAATTGTTCTATTAGCACCGTGGCATGCTGCATTGCCAATATGGGAGGGATGGTTGAATGAGTTTATGATGTAGGTGTAAGCTTTGAATTCCTCCCCACCCCCTTACTGACATAAAAATAATTATCCCCCTCCCCCACTTTTTTTCCCCATAATGTAAAATATTGTATTTTTTCCCCATAATGCAAAGTATTTTTTTTTTTTTTCTTTAATTACAAGTTTCTTGTAATATATTTCAGTAACTGAAATTGAGGAGGCAATTAACCTGGATGGTGAAGATTTTAAGGACAAGTATGGCATCGACAAGCCAGAAGGATCCTGTCCCCATATTGTAACCCATTGTATGAAAGGGGGACGTGCTCAGAAGGCTTATGATGCACTTGCTGCTGCAGGTGTAGAAGATCATAGGTGAGTCTTGAGATATAAACTTTCCAAATATGTTAATCAGTCATTCTGCATTATGATAATGGAGTGATATTAAAGAATTGCAAAAATTCACATGGAAAAAATGAGCAAAGAAAGATTAGTAAAAGGTGTGGCAGAGGTGGAAGGAGTGAACATGAGGGGGTGACCAAGGATGAGGTGGGCATTGGGACAGAGGAAAATGTCTGTTGAGGGAGTTAAGGAGAAAACAAAAGATAGGGGTGAGTGGAGAATGGTTGTGTATGGATGATGCTGTGATGCATGGAAGGGAGTGGGGGGGGGGGTGATGAGTATGTATGAATGATATATTGATGCAGCCCAAAGGGATTTCTCCCCATCTTCTCTTTTTCTGCATGAGGGGATGGAGAGGGGGGGGGGCACCAATTAAATGAAGTCTTGCTGCATTACTTCTGACCCAGGGCAGTGGGTGAGATGCAGGGATGGCCAAAAAAAGAGGGAGGGAGGGGGGGTGAATAGGAGTGGAGTATGTGGGGATGAAATGGTTGGGTGTGGATTTATGCCTTTGACTTTGGCTACCTCCCTTGTAAGAGGGAAAAGGCTGTATATACAAGAATCTGGTTTCATACAAGATTGTAGAATTATATAATGATTTTGGGTAGAGAAATTTGTAGCTTGTATGAATGATCAATTGTGCAAGATATGCCCGTACATACATATTTTGTGATTGAAAGCCAGTCTCCAAATATTACGGTTTCTCGTGTGGAAGGTTGTATCCACACTTTTGGGTTCTGGTTAGACCTGATGCTCAACAGCCATTTGGTGCTGCTGCTGCGGTATATGCAACGTCTTATGTTTGATATCTATCTTCTAGTAGTGTCACATCCTGTGATATGGAATATATCTCCTTCCAACACTTGCATTATCATCTGTATTTCTTTGATTTTTTATTATTATTATTATTATTATTATATATATATATATATATATATATATATATATGTATATATATATATGTATATATACATATATATATATATGAGAGAAATTCACTAATAGCAGCGATATCAATCGGATGGCCAAGTGCAGTGGGTTCGAATCCCGCATGCAACTGTCATAAAAATGATCATATATATATATATATATATATATATATATATATATATATATATATATATGTTTTTATATATATATATATATATATATATATATATATATGTATATATATATATATATATATATATATATATATATATATATATATTTTTTTTTTTTTTTTTTTTTTTTTATGCCAAGTGGGGACACTTGGTGGCAGCATTCTTTTCTCCTGTCACAGGGTTTGGCAAAATAAGAAAATAATCAGAGAAGTGGTACAGGACAGCAACAAGAATGGGGGGACAGCATAACAGAGGGACAGTTGCAGTATAATAAAGTATCATTTCTCTATGAATACAGATTTCCTCTACTACAGACAAAATGATGTGTGGCTCTGGTCCATAAGGGTGCCCCACATAGACCCTAAAGAATCAGCCACATACTACTGAACAGCTTTTAACCCCACAATAACATGCAGCCAATACCCCAGACGGGTATAGGTTGTGTATGGATGATGCTGCGATGCATGAAAGGGAGTGGTTGGGGGATAGGGGGGTGAGGAAGTATGCATGAAAAATAATTTGATGCAGCTTGAAGGGATTTCGCCCTGTTTTCTCTTCTGCATGAAGGGATGGAGAGGGGGGTTCACCAATTAAATGAAGCAGTCTTGCTGTGGATGTGCTGTCTTGTGACACTGCTCCTGACCCAGGGCAGTAGGTGAGGTGCAGGTTGATAACCAAATTCTTACTTTCAGACATCACATACTTAAAAACTAGGCTCTCATTGCTTTACTCTCCTTAACCCTTTCAATATGATGATGTGAAAGTTAACCTAATTAAACCCTAACAGAGGTGGGGAGGGAGGTTACCCTGAGACAATGTCATCTGCAATGACCATTTTATCCAAAGTCTGTCTTAAATCAAATACAGTGAGTCCTCCTTATATGGTAATTCTTTATCCAGTAAATTCACAGCTACGGTATTTGGTAATTACTACCCTTGATTCTATTTAGGGTATGAAAAATTCACAGATACGTTATCCGCTAGATATTTTGAAGAGGAAAGAGCAGGGAGAAGGTACGTCTGCCATATCCTATTATTACATGTTATAATGGGTTCGGTATATGGTAATTTCAATTTGCGGTAAGGTTTTCAGGAATGCATATGTACTGTATAACAAGGACGTACTGTAAAATCAATTGGAGTTAATAGAGGCTCATTATCACGTCACCATATTGAAAGGGTTCAGCATATCCATATATGTTTCAATTGGTCCCACACACCCATTCCATATTTAAATTTTGACACTCCAACTTCCACTTTTTTCACTCATTTGTGGCCACTTATTACCCCCCCCTCTCCCTAGCATCAGCAATTCAGTTTATAAAATAATTGACAAAATACTGTGAAGGCTTTCTGATGTCAATTAGAACCAAGTTTTTATTTTCAACAGGGTGTACATGGGATCCTTCAATGACTGGGTAGCCAATGGTGGAGAAGTTTCCAAGACTGAATAGTAACGTCAGTAGAGGATGATGGCAGGACCTGTTCAGTACGTCACTGGGGCATGAAGACCCTTATCACAGTCTGCATGACTATCAAGAATAGTTCATCCTTCTCTGTTTTGTTTAATCATATAGATGCACACAATATATGTACTCTTTGGTGTCTGACAATAGAGTTTTGCTGAATAGTGCACCATCACAGCTATTCTTGTACTAGTAAGAAACATTTGTAAAATGTCCTCCAAATAAAAGATAAATCAAAACAAGAAATCTTATTTTATTGTAACAGCCTGATGTTATTTCCTGGACCTAATGAAATTGGTAACAGCTGGACAATAAGTATTGCCTTGATTTCATGGACTTCAAACCCACAGTGGCTGGCAATGGTTCTCTGGTCCTTTCATAGATCTCTCTCAAAAGAAACAGTGGACTGTTGTCTGTGCTGAATTAGTGTGGGACTGTTTCTAGGTGAAGGAAATATAGCTGAAAGTGAGAGAAATTTTGAACCCAGTTTGGTGATGGAGTGTCAACCCCTTAGGGCTGCACTTCCACATAGAGGTGAGGGTACTGACAGTATGGGAACATAATTTTAATAAGGGGTGTGAAATAATATTTTTATGATTCAAATGTCAATTGCAGAATAAAATATATACATATACCTATACATTTTGAGTTAGTCTTGGAGTTCTTTGTGATCTGGGTATGTGTGTATTCTTGTACAGACATGTTCAGGGGTATTGGTGGGAGGATGTTATCTGTGTATTATGATGCTGGGAGAAGGGGGGCTTATTAGGCCCTTGTATGGATGTTTTACATTGTGAACTGGTAAATGGTAGACAGAGACCTTACATGCCAAAGTGCCCCCCCCTTCCATCTCCACCATTCCTTACTGTCTTTTATGGCTTGGCTTATGCAATAATTAAACAGATTTTGAACATTGTATTTAATGTCCCTATTGCAGAAAGGATATGGGAAAAAAATTCACATTCTGTGGATTCTAAAGCAAAATTTGTATATTATGGTAATATATTCAGGGCTTCTTTGATCTTTTTTTTATTATAATTATTTCGTCACCCTTGTGGGCAGCATGTCCAGACTAAAATGCCACCCCCCTAAATGTGATGCCCCTGGACATATGCCCCCACCCCATGTGAGGGTCCTGTTGGTAGGAATATATATATATATAGTATCAAGTTAACTCCATAAAGATGAGGCATGGACAGACTTGTGTTCCAAATCTGCAACATAAACTGTGCTGTATACACTTCATTTTGCAATTAATACTTCATGAAGCTCTGTATCTGGGAGTTTTCATTTCCACAATAACAAGAGGTTTTGGACATAAGGCTACCTAAGGATAAGGTACAAAAGAACAAAACCAATTTAACCAAATTAAACTTTATTCACCTTAAAGTAGATATAACAGTTTCTCTCACTCACTCACTCACTCTCACATTTTTTTTTTTTTTCTTTCTTACTTTTTCTTTTATGGTGTGCTCATCTGTCTAAGGAGAAAATATCCATGGAAATGAAAGCAGAAGTGTGGCTGTAGGACGGGTAACTGGCTAACAGGTGGCCTGTCTTGCTATTCTGACCCTCACTGGGTGATGTCACTGCATCTATACCAAAGAGCAGACAGGCAAACCCAACCAGAAAAGGGTTTGGTGCTGTGTGGGAGGAACAAGCAAACTTATTACCTCATTCCCTCCATACACAGCAGTTCATGTGGGTTTTTTGAAGGGATGTGTATACTGCACTTCAGCTTGTGTGCTTAGTAGACCAATCTTTGATCAAGCTTTATGTACAGCCAGGTCTGCATGTAATGAATTCTAAGACACCCAAGGGGAAATCATATTCAGCTTCACTACAACCCCAAAGTTTGCTCGAAAGGACTATGCAGGTCTTCAGATCAAGCTATATACTTGGTATTCATTAATAGCAGGTTCCTTATAATTGAATTTCTTTGTCACATAACTCCAAATATCAAGATTCAGTCATGCAATGGAGGAACTACTAATGCTTAACCCTTTGACTGTGAAGAGGAAATATATCTACCAAAGTAATTTTACTCGTAACTGCTGAAAACTAATGAACTCCATGGCTGATAAAAAGAAAAAAGTGTGTCACATGGAGACAGCCTTCCATTATTAAACAGCCAGGGAAAGATGCAGATGCTCCCATCAGTGAGCAACAGTAAAACCACTGAAGACACTATGATGATGTTAGCAAATCATCTTTGCCTGTATGGCATACTTTTCGTCTGTTGCAGCCTGTTCTGCCATACTGTGGACAGACTCCACATCAATTGGGAGTATAACAGTATGATCCTGAGGCCAATGGTGGGTTCTCCTCTGCCACATAAGTGTGTTTTGTCTGAGTAAGGTATCAGGTGAACTTGACAGGGCGCAAACAGACGTATGCACAAAGCTCTATTACCAGCAGTCATTTTCATGTCCACCCTGGGTATGTGAACTCAGGTCACTTACACATGAAGTGAGAGTATTATCCCTGAGCCATTCAGGGGTCCTGCTTTTAGTTGATTGGTTTATGACATATGAGAGCCAACCTCAGTGAAAGGGCTAAGTCCTCTCTTATACTGGATGCATATCAAGTTGTCATGACTCGGAACTACCACCTAGAACCTGCTCTACCAGTCCTGTATTGTACACTACCTTCTAAAAACAAGTGGAATGTATGGATTTTCTATGTTACCCTTATCCATATAAAGAAAATAATACAAATTGCATCAGAGCAATGGACAAAATTACATAAAGCTATTGCAGAAATTAAATGATTATCATTAGGGAAAAAAAAAAAAATTACATTAAATACTTGCTCATTTGCGATATAAAAAGCAATGAAAAAAATGAGGCTTAGAATACAAAACTTAGAGGCAAATGAGATGCCACTTTGTGAACCAAGGGCAAAGCACCAGAGCTTCCACTCGATAAAACACAATAAATACACGGAACGAAAAAACAGACCATTTAATACTCTGTGATTCAACCACTAATTTGTGAATCAAATATACTGGCTTTGATTATCCAGAGCGTGTTTTACATTCTCATACTGTACAAACAAGTTTAACACAAATTTTTCTTTCAACAGGAAGGACGGTTATAGGGTTTTTATTTTGCAGTACTAGCGGAAGATACCTATCAGGGCTTTCATGGTTCATATCCAGCCGTAGACAGCCATTTATGGCTGAAATTTTAGACTACATCAGTATCAATCTGCACTGGAACTGCTAGAGAGAATTATTCAGTGTTAATTTGTACAACCACTCCCCTTCTGGTATATAGATAGACTTTGATGATGTGGAAGCCAGATATCAGGAATTCTTCAAGGCAGCAGCTGGCTTTCTTCAACTGCATGTGATAAATCTGCTCAACCCCCCCCCACACCCACCCAAATGAAGGCAGTTTGGTACATTCATTTTTGTATTATGGCATGTTTGACAAAACAAGTTAAAATATTGTAACAACAGTGCTTCTGTGTCAGAAAAGTACATCTAGTTAACAAGGATAAACACATTATTTTCCTACAGCTCAATTACAATACTATTTTCTATTTTGAAGTACTTTTGAAATGCCATCATTTTACCAGCCGAAAACCACTCGAGTTGTGACATTCTTGTTGGAACACAAAGCATATCAGGTATATCTTTCTATACATCCACAAATGCAAGCTAATTGAACAATCTAAATCAATATTTAAGTATTAAGTGGTTCCACCTACTTTCCCACTATCAAAACCTATTGCACCTACATCCAAATATACAGTACATACTTTGCATGCACCTGTATTTTGTCTTACTGTAACAATGTATTGTCCATCATTATAGATCAAAGCTCTTTATATGGTCAATTAGACTAGTAGATCTGACTGCTGCTGAGTAGCAAGTCCTTACTGCAGCCACCCTAATTCATAGACCATTAGAAAATAAAAGGAAAGTAAAAAAATTTATAAATGATAAAATAAAATCAAGTTTGGTGGCAAACCACTACTAAAGTGGACCAAATGATGGAAGATCATGCTGAGACCAGAATACAGCTAGTCACATGCACTATTTTACAGGAAGAAAGCAACAGTTGCCATACATCACAACAAATGCCAGCAAGACTTAAATATTTGTGGATAAATTATGAATAATTTAAATAGTGTTAGTTTGGTTTGGGCGAGAGGAACCATTTCTTTTTCTTTTTCTTTTCCCTGGCCTCCACTTCATCAACGTCCTTATCTGCATCCACTTTCTCTCCTTTCTTGTCTTTCTTCACTTTCTCTTTCTTCTTCTTTTTTGGCAGTTTTAGGGCTTTTTTCTTCTTAGGCTTCTCCAGTGTGCCGTTAGCAGGACTCTCAATGCCATCTATATGCTTCTCTGTAATAAGATGGTAATTACACATAATAAAACAACTAATTATACATACAACTGGTCCTACAAGTTCGCCAAGCTTATGTGAAAACAAGACAGAATAGTATCTTAAGTAGAGTGACATGAAAATGAAAAAATTCCATAGCTGACTGTACTCGTCACTCAATAAGCAGAACTGTTAGTGCTGGCTTGTATAAATATACATACCATTAGTCAACCAAATACAATATTCAAGTGCATAATGCCTCGGCTTGTATAACCTTTTTATGGCACTACAAGACAATTAGAATGGAGTGTACTCTGGACACTACTTGTGACTATATCAAGATAATAAGAAATTGGTGTGAAAGGGCTTCTTTCCCAATTAATAATTAGGTAGCACAGCTCCAACCTTTCTACACACAACACATTTAAAACTCACGTAGACTTGGGTTTAACATAAAAAGCAAAACCAGAGGACATGCCACCAATACCAGCTGGATTAATACTTATATAATGATTAAGAAGCAATGTTAGTAAGAAAAAGCCAACACAAGAATTTGAGACACTCCTGGATATTAAAAAACGACAGTGGTACATATGTTATGTTGTAAATTGGTGAAGGCACAACCTGGCACACAAAAGAAGAAAAAACCTGCTGCTTGGCCAGGACAAGGCACTTCTACTTATCTCTATGGTTATGTAAATATACTTCAGGTGAGTATTCATATGCTTTTACTTCTCTCCCATTACACAAATATTCCATTTCAATATAACCACAGCAACGAAATTTGGTCCCACAGAAATAAATTGGCAATATCTATTAAAGGAAAAAGTGGATTGCACTTACAAAATTCAGAAAGAGGAGAAACAAACATGATTATCTACCAGTATATGAGGATATCTTTTAGGGTTCTCAAAGACTAGGAGAAGGCATATGACAGTATTGATACAGAGGTGTTGTGGAATGTATTACAGATATATGGGAAAGGGGGTAGTCTGTTGAAGGCAGTCATAAGTTTTTATACGAGTAGTGAGTCACGTCAATGTGAGGATGTGTCAAGGTTATATATGTTCGTGTGTACGGACACGACAGTAATAAAACTGTTGCCTCCAGCTTCATTAAGTGGAAAACACACAGACCCCATTGCATCTGGCAATGGTCTTTGGGATCTCCCACAGATCTCTCTGGGAAGAAACTCCCAGATGCTGTTTGGATTGTATCGATGTGGGAATCTTTCTATGTCACTGGCTGAAAGCAGGAGGAAGATAGCAGTCATTGTTTATCAGTTCTCCCATGTGTGGAAAGGTGTAAGAAATGTAATGAGTTGACAGAGAAAGATCTGATGCCCAGCTGTTGCAAAAGAAGATGGAGCTATCCAATGTGGGGGAAGAGGAGGAAAATGTAGTCCAATTCTACATCTATCCAGTTTTTGTTATCTACAATTTTACCACTTAGAAAATAAAGGAAATAAATATAACTACTATTAAACAAGTTTTTTGAAGAATTATATTTTTTTCATGATATGATAGTTACAGAAGTATTCCTTCATGCAGAGCTTTTTATATATATCAGTAAGATTGTGGGGGAGACATACAGATTGCTGAAGAACTTAAAAGTTGGTCTTTCACAGATGAAAAGATTAAAAAAGTCTTAGGGACCCTAATCCATCCTAGGTTGGAATATGCAGCAATAGTATGGTCCCCACACAAAGTGAAAGATATAAGCAAGATCAAAAGAATATAAAGAGCAGCAACCAAAATTATTCCCGGCCTTGCAGATAATTTGCGTGAGGAGAGAAGGACAGACTAGAAGCAAAACACCTGCCATCATTAAAGGATACAAGAAAATCTTTTAGGTCATAGGAACAAGTTGAAGAAGACAACATGTCAAGAGAGAGAGAGAGAGAGAGAGAGGGAAAAAAAAAAAAATCACTGTTCATAAGTAAAAGCTTGGGCCTAATAGCCAAAGCTGGTTTACAACCTCCCCACTACACTCATCCACTCAAGAATACATAGCAAACAAGAAAAACTCTGAACTAGGTCTATCTACCTATTGATATATACCAAAGGCTTCTTCCCCATTATAAGGGAAGTAGCATGCTAAGGTATGCAAAAAAAAAATACCCATACCAATCCCATTTGTTTCCCTTTTATCATAGCTCCACATAGATGAAGGGTTAGCCTTGTCTTCTGCCCACTGCCTATGTCAAAAGCAATTAGAAGACGAAATAATTCAAGCAGGTAACATAACTGGTAAATTTTTATCATTGATGATAGATATGACCCCGCAAGCATAGCTCCAACCATACATATATATATTACAGTAAGGTAAACACACACAGACTCCAGACCTGTGGCTGCAGGAACCAATGATCAGGAGATTCCAAGTAAACATATGAAAATTGTAAAGAAATCATGAAGTCCTAACACTTTACCTGAAGTGAAACAAAAGGAAGTTAAAACAAAATGCAGAAACGGAGAGTAAATGAAGAAGCTGAGAGTCAATATGGCAGCAAGTGGAGGAAGTACGGTACTTAGCACCAAGCTTCACCAAGAAAATGATGATATTAATATTGTTAAGTGAGAATGAAGTGCTCAGTGCATGCCCTGGTGATGACCCTTTCCATATGATGGTCACATAATTTACATACTTCTCTTGGAAATATATATATATATTTTTTTTTAACTTGTGGTAAAGGTCGAGGGGATGGTGGTTCAAATCCTGCCACTGGCGAAGTTGAACCAAGGGCATGGTTCATTAAATTCCATGCTAAAGAGTTCTCTGTGAGGGTCACCGTCCTATCCCTCCAATTGGGGGAGTTCGTGATGTTAAACCATTATATTAATTTCATTTAGCTTGAAGACGAATGCACTCCAAACTGAGGGGATTCATAGTTATTCTAAACTCTTTTTTTTTAAGGTCAAGGCATTTTATTTATGTAATACAGTACTAGCACTTTGCGTCAATTTAAACTGTACTATTTAAAACTGATTTTCCTCTTCTCATTACGTTAAATGTGGTATCCCTGCCACAGGCATAAACGTCAAAAGGCCGCTGTGCACCCTATCCCACTCTCTACTTGTGGCGCAAGTTTGGACCAAATCGCTGACCTTCGGATTTCCCCCCAAATTCTATGGGGTACCCCCTTTGAGATTTTGGGCATTTGGGGGCATTTTGGTCACCTCCACCGATTTACCCGCTATGACACCTACAGGTCCGGGGCGGCCTGGGATGCCCTCCAGTGCAATGGCACACCAGTCAGGCACACGGTATCCCTGCCACAGGCATAAACCTCAAAAGCCCGAACTTTCGACGGCTCTCACCGACACACCCTTGGTCTCACGATTCTCCTGCCTACGCCGCTGTGCACCCTATCCCACTCTCTACTTGTGGCGCAAGTTTGGACCAAATCGCTGACCTTCGGATTTCCCCCCAAATTCCATGGGGTACCCCCTCTGAGATTTTGGGCATTTGGGGGCATTTTGGTCACCTCCACCGATTTACCCGCTATGACACCCACAGGTCCGGGGCGGCCTGGGATGCCCTCCAGTGCAATGGCACACCAGTCAGGCACACAGTATCCCTACCAAAGGCATAAACGTCAAAAGCCCGAACTTTCGACGGCTCTCACCGACACACCCTTGGTCTCACGATTCTCCTGCCTACGCCGCTGTGCACCCTATCCCACTCTCTACTTGTGGCGCAAGTTTGGACCAAATCGCTGACCTTCGAATTTCCCCCCAAATTCCATGGGGGTACCCCCTTTGAGATTTTGGGCATTTGGGGGCATTTTGGTCACCTCCACCGATTTACCCGCTATGACACCCACAGGTCCGGCAAGGCCTGGGATGCCCTCCAGTGCAATGGCACACCAGTCAGGCACACGGTATCCCTGCCACGGGCATAAACGTCAAAAGCCCGAACTTTCCAGGGCTCTCACCGACACACCCTTGGTCTCACGATTCTCCTGCCTACGCCGCTGTGCACCCTATCCCACTCTCTACTTGTGGCGCAAGTTTGGACCAAATCGCTGACCTTCGGATTTCCCCCCATAGCAGTGTGGGGGCAACTAGCTGGGTTCTCCCTCTCATTTCTCTCTGTTGGCCCAGCGTGACAGCAGGGGATTGACAGATACATTCTGTCTACATAATTTCGCCTCAGAAAATGCCTTCTTATTCTCATTATCAATATGTGGCCACAAGGGGTAGGCACTGCATACTTGTAACGAGTACTGTATGCTCTCTTGGTTTACACCACAGCACGGGGATCATTTGCAATACATTGCTAAGGAATATTACAAGACTCTTCATCCTGAAATCTTCTAACAATAGGTCAATAACAGAGAAATGGACCCTTAAAGTATATGATGAATTTAAAGATAGGTGTATTATATGCCCCCAAGGAGAGACCCTAACAATAGAACCAAATCAAATCCTGTCATATTCAGATTATTCAAGATGGTAGTGGCATCTTAGAAAAGAAACCTTAGATATTTATGAGGAAATAAAGATAAAGGCCTATTTTAAATAGGCTACATGAACCCAGTCATTGTATATTCACATTAGAGATAATTCTAAGTTGTGCCAGTATTTGTCCCTACAACTGGCAGGATGAAGATTCTGTTGGAGTAGATTCCAACAAATCAAAATCTTGAGGGAAGGGGCCTCCTAAAGTGATCCACTGTTTTCAACCAGTGTTTGTCCATCTTTGAGCATTAAATGCTTTGGCAGTAATGGTTGTAAATGAAAGAGTATATGTTTTCCTGCATTGTAAGTTTTACCGAATGTTCTGCTGAGCTTCCAAAACATCTATCTATCAATGAACTAAGGTTTCTTTCTTCTTGTAGGGCAGGTTACCCAGTCAAGGCACACACCCATTCCCACCCATTCCACTTCCGTCCATTCCATTTTTTGCTTCAAAACAACATATGGTGTCTTTTTTGTTTCATTATTGCATGGCAGACTTTCATATAATTCCCGTTAACTTCTTATAAAGCTCTTAAAATGTAAGTGCAAATTAGAGTGTGTGGTTGATAAGTATGTAAATAGCTGATTGTGGACTCTTAGGTATACCAACAATGAGGTGCATAGTTTCAACAACAGAATTTGAATTATGTTGATTACCTGTGGGGACAAGGCTTATATAAAGAAATTTATCATACACATTTGAATTGAACCTACCACAATTGGATAATCATTTTGTAGTGTAGTCAGATTAAAACAACGTTTAGGTTCATGGTGATATGCGCCTTTTGCTTTTATTTTCTTGATGTTTTTGCGCATTTTGAGCGCCATGATGTAAACAGAGTGTAATATAGACGGCGTTATAGCAAGCATGCTTACTAATCTAAGGACATATACAATGAAACTGATTGACACGCACGGGAGAACTAAGATATAACAATGACGACGAGGATCAAATGGGAGGGGAGAAATCGTGGGTGTCCGAAATGCTAGTTAAATGTATTAGGAAGTAATTAGCAAAAAAAAAAATAATAAATAAATAAATAAAAAAATAACGAAAAGTCTGTCTCGGGCGACAACTTCAAAGCAGAGTTATCTAGCGGCGCCACGCCGAAACAAGATGTAATCAATCATTGCGAGACCCCAGCAGCCACGAGGGTATATCATGACGATGCTTTCTCAGGATTCAGTAAGTACAAAAGGAGGAGTTTAAGTCGAATCTTAGAGATAGAGAGGGAAATGAGTAAAAATAGGAAATGGTGGGAGAATGAAATCATGGACTGAAGAAACGAAATCGTTGAACTAATGGTTTGCTTAGCGCAAGCAAATATTGAAATTTCCGACCTGAGGAAAACTAACTTGGACCCAAGAAACGAGATCAAGGAAATGAAAAATTATATAAGAGAGCTGAAGAGTGATAATGAAAAGAAGAAAATTAATGATACTACCAATAGCGACAACTTTAAACAAAAAAGAGATAAACAACAAATACAAGAAATGACTGAAAAAATCGAAGAGAACTTAGGTGAGGAAAGTATCCAAAAGATTAAGAAATGGAAAGAAAACATTGAAAATAAAGAAATTTCATTTAAAGAAATAGTCCAACAACAAATGCAGGAGAATGCAAAAGACACAATTATCCAAGTAATTAATGAAAAGGCAAATTGGGTCAGAAATGCTGTGGATAGGAAAAAATGTATTGTGGTATATGGACTAAAAGAAAAACATGGTCTAGCGAGGTACACGAGGGAAAAAGAAGAAAAAGAGACAGCAATAGCAATACTAAAAGAAATTTAGGATGGAGCCCTGGAAGTAAGGAAAGATGTTGATGATGTATATAGAATTGGTCATTATTCTATGGATAGAACTCGACCCCTAAAGATAAAACTAAGATCACTAATGGTAGTAGAAGACATATTTGAAAAAGTAGGTAATTTGGCAAGGAGTGAACAGTACAATAAGCTATGGATAAAAAGGGAAATGTGTATTGAGGAATTAGAAAAAGAGAAGACACTAAAAGATGAAAAAAAAATGTAAAGAGAACGGAGACCGAAAGCAAGGAATTCTATTGGAGAGTAATCGACATGAGACTGAGAAAATTGTACATCAGAATGGGCAAACTAAAGACAGAAAAAAAAAATGGAGAAAGGAAAAAACTGAAAGTGGCCTATACTAACATCGACGGATTAATTTCAGGACTGAATTAACTTTGTTTACCTGTTAGAAGAAAAAAAAATAGACATAATGGGAATTGAGGAGACTAAACTAAGGGGTGAAATACGACCCATCGATGTTGGACATGGACTATGCAATTACTGGATTAAAAACAGAGACAAGAAACAGGGAGGAGGAATCATGTTTTTGGCCAAGAAAAACTTGAATGTGATAAAAATTGCGGAGGGCAAAGGTAATGTAGAACTGATCATTATAAAAGTCGAAGACACGGACATGAAAAGTAGAAAGTTTGTGGTGACTTATATGCCCCCAAAAACGAACGCTTGGAAAGAGAACGAGCATGCGAAAATGCTAGAAGATACAAGGCATTCATTAAATGAGATACTAATGGGCGGGGGTAATCTGGTAATTATGGGGACTTTGATTGCAGAGAAATTTGTTGGGAGGACATAACAGTGAAAGGCGGAGAAGACTTGTGGGGTAATGTGTTACTGGACATGACCATGGAATATACAATGACTCAGTGGGTCAGAGAAAACACCAGATACAGAAATAATGAGGAGCCGCCGAGACTAGATTTAATATTTACAACAGAACCTGAAATTGTGGATAAAATCCAATACAAGACACCAATTGGAAAGAGTGACCATATACTCATTGAGACTGAACTAAGGAAGAAATATACATGGAGAGAAATGAAAAGCATAGGAAAGGAAGATTGATGTACAGCAAAACGGACTTTGGAAAACTAAAGAAATTCTTTCTGAATGCAAATTGGGAAATTTTTTACATGTAAGAGACTTAAGTGGAAGAGAAATGGGACATCTTGATGGATAATTACAATGAAGGGGTGAATAGGCCCGTACCAAGACAGAAGTTAGAGAGAGTGTACATTAAATGCTGGTTCAACAAAAGATGCAATGAGGCAAAAGATAGAAGGGACAGAGCTTGGAAAAGATGGAGAAAAGATAAAAAACCTGGAAAATGGCAAGTATATATAAACTATAGAAATGAGTATGTTAAAGTGCGAAGAGAGGAAAAAAGAAACCACGAAAAGGACATTATAGATAAATGCAAAGAGTAACCCAAGCTATTCTATCGATACGTGAATGGTAAACTTGAAAACAAACAGGAAATGGTGAAACTACGCCAAGGGAATATAGAACACACAGAAGAATTAGAAATGGCCGAAGTCATGAATAATCACTTCAAGTCTGTTTTTACTAGAGAGAAAGCACAACATTGGGACGAAGGAAATGAAAGGTGATCTCCCCCATGAGCGAGATAATGATAACACAAAAAGAAATAATGGAGCATCTATCAAACCTTGACGTCAGGAAATCACTTGGCCCGGACGGAATTGCAAATTGGATTCTAAAGGAATGCAAAGAAGAACTAATGGACAAAATAATTAACAAAATAAGTTGCTCACTTAAAGAAGGAAAAATACCAAAAGACTGGAAAAATGCTAATATTGTACCAATATATAAAGGAGGAAACAAGGAAGAACCAACTAACTACAGGCCGGTCTCACTAACAAGCACTATAGCCAAAATCTGTGAGGAAATCATCAAGAATAGATGGGTAAAGCACCTGGAAGATGATAATATAATAAACCCAAGACAATTTGGGTTCAGACAAGGAAGACCATGTACCACAAACTTAATATGTTTCTACTCAAGATTAATAGACATAGTGCAAGAAAGAAATGGATGGGCTGATTGTGCCCTCTTGGACTTACAAAAAGCTTTTGACAAAGTGCCACACAAAAAAATTATAAAAAAAAAAAACTGGAACATATAGGAGGGATACAAGGGAACCTACTAAAATGGATGGAGGACTGATTGGTAGAAAGATGAGAATAGTGCTCAGAGAAAAATATTCAGGTTGGAAAGAGGTGGTGATCAGTGGAGTTCCGCAAGGATCTGTATTAGCTCCAATGATGTTTGCTACTTATGTGAATGACATGGATGATGATGTGAAATGTTACATGAGCTTCTTTGCAGACGACGCCAAACTGTAATTTATATTACTTGTGGGTACACAACACCGGAAATCACTTGTTTATTTGTTTTTCTCCCATTCGAGGGAGAAGAGTATATGATTACCTAAATTTGTATGAAAATTTTTGATAGCCAAGAAGCTAGGCCAGTTTTAAAGATGGCATCTTCCGTAAAGATTGGATCGTTTAACCCAGAACTCCTCTTTGATGTACTTGGCTTTGTTTGAAGCACATTTAGCCACTCAGGATATAACTGATGCTGACAAGAAGAAAAACTAACTGTTTGTTTGCATAGGCACAAAATGTTTTGGAATTTTAGCAGACTTGACTGCACCAGACATGCCAACTGAGAAGACATATGTTGAGCTGATTGAATTAATGAAAAACCATTTCACAACGAAGCTATCATGTCACCGATGCTTGTGTTCTTTTCAATAACGGCGCAAAGTTGAAAAAGAAACTGTGAAAGAGCTATATACAGACCTGAAGAGACTGGCTTAGGATTGCAACTTTGGTGCAACGTTTGATGTTAGGCTGCGAGACCAACTGTTTATGGCAATTGATGAAGAACCATGCTTCAAATATATATTTTGCCGAAGACCTGAAACTAGAAGCATTGACATCTTCAACACTCCTAGACCGCATTCTGTCACTTGAAAAAGCTTTGTCACTCGGTGGCGCGGTTGATAGAGTACTGGACTGTCAGCACGGAGGTGCGTCAACACCTGGTTCGAATCCTGCCCAGGGCCGAAATTTTTTCGGTATCGCTGCGCTTCGGGTCGTTACTCCGACTCTCGTGGGCGGGGAGTTGTGTGTGTGTGTGTGTGTGTGTGTGTGTGTGTGTGTGTGTGTGTGTGTGTGTGTGTATTTACCTAGTTGTATTTACCTAGTTGTATTTTACGGGAAGGGGAGCTATGCTCGTGGAGTCCCGTCTTCATATCTCATTTTATCTAAACTATTTTTAAATTCATGTATTGTTTTTGCACACACCACTTTCTCATCTAACTTGTTCCAACTGTCTATTACTCTGTGAGGAAAGCTGTTCTTTTTCAAATCTCTTCTATAGCTGTCTTTTTTTATTTTCTTTCCGTGTCCTCTTGTATTTCTGTCATCCCATTTTATCAGATTCTCTCTATCAGTAATTTCTATGCCTTTCATGATTCTGTAAATAGCTATCAAATCTCCTCTCTCTCTTCTTTGCTCTAGTGTCTGTAGTTTAAGTTTTTCTAGTCTCTCTTCATATGATAGTTTTGAGAGTGTTGGTGCCATTTTTGTGATTGCTCTTTGTATTCTTTCAAGTTTTTTTTATACATTTTTTTGTACTTGGTGACCATATCGTTGCTGCATATTCCAATCTTGGTCTTATCAGGGTGATTAGGATTTTCCTCACCATTTCTTCATCCAGGTATGTAAATGCCACTTTGATTGTTCTTATTAAATTATAAGTTTCTCCAAAAATCTTATTTATATGTTTCTCAGGTGACATATTATTCATAACAATGACTCCCAGGTCCTTCTCATTTTCTACTTTTTTTATTCCTTCTTCTCCCAAATTATATGATCCTGTTATTCTGTTTTTGCTTTTTCCAAATTCCATTATACTACACTTTTTTGTATTGAACTCCATCTCCCACTTCCTACTCCATTCTTGTACTTTATTTAGATCTCTCTGTAGTGATTCACAATCTTCTTCAGTTTTCACTCTTTTCAGTAGTTTTGCATCATCTGCAAAGAAGCTCATATAGCTTTCAATTCCTTCATCCATATCATTAATATATATAGCAAACATTATTGGGGCCAGGACTGTTCCCTGCGGGACACCGCTTATTACTTCATTCCATTTTGAGTGCTGATCTCTTATCACTACTCTCATTTTTCTTTCTTGCAAAAAGTCTTCCATCCAATTTAGCAATTTACCTTGTATTTCTCCTTCATATTCTAATTTCTTAAGCAACTTCTTATGTGGTACTTTGTCAAAAGCTTTTTTTAGGTCTAAAAATGCACAATCAGCCCATCCATCTCTTTCTTGTATTATATCTATTAGCCTTGAATAGAAACATATTAAATTGGTGACGCATGATCGTCCTTGTCTGAATCCAAATTGCCTTGGATTTAGTACGTTGTTTTTTTCCAAGTATTTTACCCATCTACTTTTGATAATTCTTTCACAAATTTTTGCTATTGTACTTGTTAGAGAGACTGGTCTATAGTTGGTAGGTTCTTCTTTATTTCCTCCTTTATATATAGGTACTATATTTGCTTTTTTCCAATCTTCTGGAACTTTTCCTTCTTTTAAGGAACTGCTTATTATGCTATGTATTTTGTCTGCCAGTTCATTCCTGCATTCTTTCAGAATCCAGTTTGCTATTTCATCTGGCCCATGCGATTTTCTGACATCAAAATTACCCAAGTGTGTCAATATTTCATTCTTTGTTACTTCTATTTCTTCCATAGGGGGGACTTTTTCTTTCCACTCAATCTCTTCAGGTTGTATATTTTCACTTGTAAACTCTGATTTAAAATGTTTGTTCATAATTTCTGCCATTTCCATTTCCTCAGTGTATTCAACTCCTCCTTGTCTTAATTTCTCCAAGTCTTGTTTGTTTTTCAGTTTATTGTTTACAAATCTGTAGAATAGTTTTGGTTGATCTTTACACTTTTCTATAACATCTTTTTCATATTTTCTTTTTTCCTCTCTGCACTTTTGTACATATTCATTTCTATAACCAGTATATATTTTCCATTTTTCAGGTCTTCTGTCTTTTTTCCATCTGGTCCAGGCTTTGTCTCTTTTGTCTTTTAACTCCCTACAACTTTTGTTGTACCAGCATTTTACATATTCTTTTTCTTGTTTTTGTCTTGGGACATACTTTTCCACTCCTTTTTTGTAAATTTTTGTCAAAATATTCCATTTCTCTTCCACTGATGTTTCTTCTTTGTATATTTCTTCCCAGTTTTCTTGTTGGAAGAATTCTCTTATTTTATCAAAGTTTGTTTTTTCATACATCATTCTTCCTCTTCTATATTGTTCATTTCTTTTCATATATTTTTCTTCATTAAGTTCCAGTTCAATCAATATGTGGTCACTTTTACCTATTGGTGTTTTATATTCAATCTTGTCCACTATTCTAGGTTCAGATGTAATTATTAAGTCTAGCCTCGATGGTTCTTCTTCATTTCTATACCTAGTGTTCTCTTGTATCCATTGTGTCATTGAATGGTCAGTAATCATCTCAAGTAGAGCATTTCCCCATGAGTCATCACCACTCTTTACTGTCATTTCTTCCCAGCAGATTTCTTTGCAATTAAAGTCGCCCATCATAACTATTCTTCCTCCGTCTTCCATTATTTTAGTTAATGCTATCTTTGTGTCCTCTAACATACTTTTATATTCACTCTCCTCCCATGAGGCTGTTTTCGGAGGCACATAATTGATCACAAATTTTCTGCTCTTCTTATCTCTGTCTTCCACTTCTATCATAATCATCTCTACTGTATTCTTTCCATATATGACTCCTTTCACGTTTATATCCTTCTTAGTCAGGAACATAACTCCACCCCCTTGCTTTTTCTCTCTGTTTCTAATCCAATAATTGTATGCATCATGTCCTACACTGTTGGGTGGTAGTGGGCCTTTTAATTTTGTTTCTACAATTCCCATTATGTCCGGTTCTTTTTCTTTCAAATAATCATTCAGCTCATTCAATCCTGTTATTAATCCATCTATATTTGTGTAAGACACTCTTAGTTTTCTGCCACTTCCATTGTGTTCTCTGTTTCCCTTTTGTTTTTCTTTTGTATGTCGAACTTCCTTAGTTTCATGTTCACTACTCTCCAATAGAATCTCTCTTTCTCTGACTCCGTTCTGTTCTCGTTTTTTGCCTTAGCTTCCAGTCTTTTCTGCTTTTCTTCCTCTCTTTCCTCTTTATTCATTTCTCTTTTTATCCATATCTTTTTGTATTGTTCACTTGTTGCTAGTTTCCCTGTTTTGGATAAGATATTCTCAGCCGTTGTTTGTGACTTGAATTTAATCTTAATTGGTCTGGTCTTGTCTGTGCTATATTTTCCGAGTCTAAATTTCTCTTCGATTTGTTTCATAATTCCTGGTTCATCTTCCTGAACTGATTCTAGTAATTGGCTTACTTTTTCATTTTCCTCTTTGATTCTTGTGGTTCTATCTGGGTTATGTTTCTCTTCCATTCCTAATATAATTATACATTTCTTCTTGTCTGCTAAATCCCTTACTATATTCTCCTTTTGTCTCATCACTTTAATAACTGAGTCTTCAGTATGTTCTTTCAATTGCTGTTTGACTATGTCAGTGAATGAAACCTTATTTCCTTCTTGGGTTTTCTTCCAATTTTTACTTTCTTTAGCTATCGTTTCTCTGTTCTCTTTATTACTCCTCTTCAATTCATTCTCATCCTTTACTTCTCTTAACTGTCTTTTTAGGTCTTCTATTTCATCAGTTAAGTTTTTATTCGCCTTTTCCAGTTCTTCCAATCTTTCAACCCTTTGTAAAATGATGTTCATATGACCTAACCTACTCTCCAAGTCCTCGATCACCTTATCGACCTTCTCTTCTAGTCTTGTCAGTCGGGGGGGGGGGGGGGGTTGTGTCCCCCCCACCCTCTTTAAATCCCTTGAAAATATTCTCATCACTTTCTGCTATATTGCTCCTATCTATACCTCTAATCTTCACATTCCTATTAGACATGTTGTCATCATCCAGCTCGTCCTGGGGTCGTTTGTCTACCTTACGGCGGCCCGTCAGGGCCATTTCCTCCACCTCCTCATTACCTTCCATTTCCCCAGCAATCCCTCCCCCTCTCCTCTTTCCTCACCTTCCCACTACCCCACGAGCAATTTCCCCCCACCCTGCAGATACAAAAAGGCACTTCTCTTTGCGTTGGGATCCACAATCTGCACTTTTCTTCAGAACGTTCTTCAAGCCGTCCGTTCGTTGAAAGTGTGTGTGTGTGTGTGTGTGTGTGTGTATTTACCTAGTTGTATTTACCTAGTTGTATTTTACGGGAAGGGGAGCTATGCTCGTGGGGTCCCGTCTTCATATCTCATTTTATCTAAACTATTTTTAAATTCATGTATTGTTTTTGCACACACCACTTTCTCATCTAACTTGTTCCAACTGTCTATTACTCTGTGAGGAAAGCTGTTCTTTTTCAAATCTCTTCTATAGCTGTCTTTTTTTTATTTTATTTTCGTGTCCTCTTGTATTTCTGTCATCCCATTTTATCAGATTCTCTCCATCAGTAATTTCTATGCCTTTCATGATTCTGTAAATAGCTATCAAATCTCCTCTCTCTCTTCTTTGCTCTAGTGTCTGTAGTTCAAGTTTTTCTAGTCTCTCTTCATATGATAGTTTTGAGAGTGTTGGTGCCAATTTTGTAATTGCTCTTTGTATTCTTTCAAGTTTTTTTATACATTTTTTGTACTTGGTGACCATATCGTTGCTGCATATTCCAATCTTGGTCTTATCAGGGTGATTAGGATTTTCTTCACCATTTCTTCATCCAGGTATGTAAATGCAACTTTGATTGTTCTTATTAAATTATAGGTTTCTCCAAAAATCTTATTTATACGTTTCTCAGGTGACATATTATTCATAACAATGACTCCCAGGTCCTTCTCATTTTCTACTTTTTTTATTCCTTCTTCTCCCAATTTATATGCTCCTGTTATTCTGTTTTTGCTTTTTCCAAATTCCATTATACTACACTTTTTTGTATTGAACTCCATCTCCCACTTCCTACTCCATTCCTGTACTTTATTTAGATCTCTCTGTAGTGATTCACAATCTTCTTCAGTTTTCACTCTTTTCAGTAGTTTTGCATCATCTGCAAAGAAGCTCATATAGCTTTCAATTCCTTCATCCATATCATTAATATATATAGCAAACATTATTGGGGCCAGAACTGTTCCCTGCGGAACACCGCTTATTACTTCATCCCATTTTGAGTGCTGGTTTCTTATCACTACTCTCATTTTTCTTTCTTGCAAAAAGTCTTCCATCCAATTTAATAGTTTGCCCTGTATTCCTCCTTCAGTTTCTAATTTCTTAAGCAACTTCTTATGTGGTACTTTGTCAAAAGCTTTCTTTAGGTCTAAAAATGCACAGTCCGCCCATCCATCTCTTTCTTGTATTATATCTATTAGCCTTGAATAGAAACATATTAAATTGGTGACGCATGATCGTCCTTGTCTGAATCCAAATTGCCTTGGATTTAACACTTTGTTTTTTTCTAAATATTTTACCCATCTACTTTTGATAATTCTCTCACAAATTTTTGCTATTGTACTTGTTAGAGAGACTGGTCTATAGTTGGTAGGTTCTTCTTTATTTCCTCCTTTATATATAGGTACTATATTTGCTTTTTTCCAATCTTCTGGAACTTTACCTTCTTTCAAGGAACTATTTAGTATGCTATGTATTTTGTCTGCCAGTTCATTCCTGCATTATTTCAGTATCCAGTTTGCTATTTCATCTGGTCCATGCGATTTTCTGACATCAAGATTACTCAAGTGTGTTAATATTTCATTCTTTGTTACTTTTATTTCTTCCATAGGGGGGACTTTCTCTTTCCATTCGTTCTCTTCAGGTTGTATGTTCTCCCTTGTAAACACTGATTTAAAATGTTTGTTCATAATTTCCGCCATTTCCATTTCCTCAGTGTATTCAACTCCCTCTTGTCTTAATTTCTCCAAGTCTTGTTTGTTTTTCAGTTTATTGTTTACAAATCTGTAGAATAGTTTTGGTTGATCTTTACACTTTTCTATGATATCTTTTTCATATTTTCTCTTTTCCTCTCTGCACGTTTGTACATATTCATTTCTATAACAGGTATATATTTTCCATTTTTCAGGTCTTCTGTCTTTTTTCCATCTGGTCCAGGCTTTGTCTCTTTTGTCTTTTAACTCCCTACAACTTTTGTTGTACCAGCATTTTACATATTCTTTTTCTTGTTTTTGTCTTGGGACATACTTTTCCACTCCTTTTTTGTAAATTTTTGTCAAAATATTCCATTTCTCTTCTACTGTTGTTTCTTCTTTGTATATTTCTTCCCAGTTTTCCTTTTGAAAGAATTCTCTTATTTTATCAAAGTTTGTTTTTTCATACATCATTCTTCCTTTTCTATATTGTTCATTTCTTTTCATATATTTTTCTTCATTAAGTTCCAGTTCAATCAATATGTGGTCACTTTTACTTATTGGTGTTTTATATTCAATTTTGTCCACTATTCTAGGTTCAGATGTAATTATTAGGTCTAGTCTCGATGGCTCTTCTTCATTTCTATACCTAGTGTTCTCCTGTATCCATTGTGTCATTGAATGGTCAGTAACCATCTCAAGTAGAGCGTTTCCCCATGAGCCGTCTCCACCCTTTACTGTCATTTCTTCCCAGCAGATTTCTTTGCAATTAAAGTCGCCCATCATAACTATTTTTCCTCCCTCTTCCATTATCTTGTTTAATGTTATCTTTGTGTCCTCTAACATACTTTTATATTCACTCTCTTCCCATGAGGCTGTTTTCGGGGGCACATAATTTATCACAAAAATTCTGCTCTTCTTATCTCTGTCTTCTACTTCCATCATTATCATCTCTACTGTATTCTTTCCATATGTGACACACTTCACGTTTATATCCTTCTTAGTCAGGAACATAACTCCACCCCCTTCCTTTTTCACTCTGTTTCTAATCCAATAATTATATGCATCATGTCCTACACTGTTGGGTGGTAGTGGACCTTTTAATTTTGTTTCTACAATTCCCATTATGTCCGGTTCTTTTTCTTTCAAATAATCATTCAGCTCATTCAATCCTGTTATTAATCCATCTATATTTGTGTAAGACACTCTTAGTTTTCTGCCACTTCCATTGTATTCTCTGTTTCCCTTTTGTTTTTCTCTTGTATGTCGACTTTCTTTAGTTTCATATTCACTACTCTCCAATAGAATCTCTCTTTTTCTGACTCCGTTTTTATCTCGTTTTTTTTTCCTTAGCTCCAAGTCTTTTCTGTTTTTCTTCCTCTCTTTCCTCTTTATTCATTTCCCTTTTTATCCATACCTTTTTATATTGTTCACTTGTTGCTAGTTTCCCTGTTTTGGATAAGATATTCTCAGCCGTAGTTTGTGACCTGAATTTAATCTTAATTGGTCTGGTCTTGTCTGTACTATATTTCCTGAGCCTGAATTTCTCTTCGATTTGTTTCATTATTTCTGGTTCATCTTCCTGAACTAATTCTAGTAAAATTCTTACTTTTTCATTTTCCTCTTTGATTCCTGTGGTTCTATCTGGGTTATGTTTCTCTTCCATTCCTGATATAATTATACATTTCTTTCTGTCTGCTAAGTCTCTTACTATATTCTCCTTCTGTCTCATCACTTTAATAACTGAGTTTTCAGTTTGTTCATTCATTTGCTGTCTGATTATGTCAGTGAATGCAACTTTGCTATTTTCTTGGATTTTTTTCCAACCCTCCTTGTTCTCCTTATTATTCTCCTTTAAGACTTTATTCTATTCTTTTAATTCTTTTAACTGTTTTTTTAATTATTCAATTTCCTTAGTTAAGTTTTTGTTCGCCTTCTCTAGTTCTTCCAATTTTTCAACCCTCTGTACAATGTTGTTAACATGACCGAACCTACGCTCCAAGTCCTCGATCATCTTATCGACCTTCTCTTCTAGTCTTGTCAGTCGGGGGGGGGGTTGTGTCCCCCCCCCCACCCTCTTTAAATCCCTGGAAAATATTCTCATCACTTTCTACTGTATTGCTCTTATCTATACTTCTAATCTTTACATTTTTATTAGACATTTCATCGTCACTCAGCTGGTCGGGGGGCCGTTTGTTTACCTTTCGCCTGTCTGCCTGGGCCAAGTCCTCTCCTTCCTCATTTCCTTCCATTTCCCTAAGCAATCCCTCCCCTTCTCCTCTTTCCCTACTTTCCCACTACCCCACGAGATATCCCCCACCCTGTAAATACAATAGGCACTTCTCTTTGCGTTGGGATCCACGAAACTTCAATTTCCTTCAGAACGTCTTCTAAGCCGTCCGTTCGTTGAAGTGTGTGTGTGTGTGTGTATGTGTGTGTGTGTGTGTGTGTGTGTGTGTGTGTGTGTGTGTGTGTGTGTGTGTGTGTGTGTGTGTGTGTGTGTGTGTGTGTGTGTGTGCAAGGTCATAGCATTACCCATAGATCGGTCATACGAGCTCTGAGCTCTCTTCCGGGAGGGAAATAGCTGTCGATCACGAGTCCAACACGTGATCCAAAGACCAAAGTTAATACATAGGGGAAGGAGAGATGGCAAACTCCAGTTCATCAGGTACACCTCTGCATAAAGTGCATAGGAAGACTACGTCAAAGTGTAAGCATTGTGGTCGCCAGGGTCATTTAGAAAAAAAAAAATTGTAGAGTTAAGAAAATTGATGAAATTTTTTGGATGGAATAACAATTCAGATGTTTGTAGAGAATATTCTCATGTTAAAAATTATTTATCCATTAATGATGGTGTTATTCTTTTTAAGAATAGAGTTATTGTTCCATCTGCCTTAAGAGCTAAAGTGTTAGAGCTACTGCATTCCAACCATGATGGAATTGTGGTAAAGAAAGCTGAAGCTAGAGAAAACATTTGGTGTCCCAGGCTTTCTGATGATATTGAAGAGCTTACAAAAAGTTGCAATGGATGTTGTGTTAGAAATAATCAAGCTTCTTCAAGTAAATTTGGAATTTTGCTAGTAAGCCTTGGAATAGGATTCACATTGATTATTGTGGACCAATAGAAAATAAGTTTGTTTGTTTATTTATTTATTTATATATTTATTTTTTATCTTGGTAGAATCTTATTCTAAGTTTATTGAACATCAATATACTTCAAACATGACCAGTGCTAATGCTATGGAGTTGATAAGGAAAAGCTTTGATTTTGGCATTCCTGATGTTATTATTTCTGATACTGCTGCTTATTTTGTTTCTGCTGATATCAAAGAGTTTTATTACATAAAGGAATGGAATAAAACTGATCAATCCAGCTCCGTTTCATCCTGCATGCAATGGATTAGCTGAGAGATATGTTAAATGTTTTAAACAGTGAATGCTAAAATATCAAAGTGGACCAACTAACACAAGAGTTAGTAGATTTCTGTATAACAACAGGAGAACCATTCATTCAGGTACAAAAGAAAGCCCTGCTGAAATGATCTTTCACAGAAAATCTAAATCTCCTCAGGACATATGTAAAACAACTAAAACAAAGGAGGAAGAGAACATATTACTTAATAAGAAAAAAAAATTCTCGTGATTGTGTAGAAAGCAGATTTGAAGTTGGACAAGGAGTTTTTGAAAAATATATAATAATAATAAATAAATAAATAAATAAATAAATAAATAAATAATAAAATAAATAGATAAATATTCTAGAGGTAAAATTTGGTTACCAGGCATTATTATTGAGGTTACAGGTGCCAGAAATTATGTTGTAAAAGTGTTCACCGGAAGTGGAAATTTAATTTGACATAGACATTCTGATCAATTGAAAGCTAGGTATTATATTATTGAAAATGAAAAATCACCCGTTTTTTCATCTCTGTTTATTTGTCAAATTGAAAATTCATTTGCTAAACCAAATACTAACATTAATGTTGGAAACAGTGAAACTGTAAATGATTGTGTTACCAGTGATGCAATTTCACAACCTGCAGTTGTCACTGGAGTGCTTCCTAATAATAATAATGTTGACAAACCTATTAATTGACCTTATTTTCCTACCGAGCCAGTATTAAGGTCAAATTGGTCAGTGAAACATCTTAAGAGATTAATTGAATCAATGTAATGTTTTTATGTTTTGTGTAAACCCAAAAATAAGAGGGAAGGAATCTGTAGTGTTTTCAGATTAAAACAATGTTTAGGTTTATGGCGATATACACCTTTTGCTTTTGTTTTGTTGATGTTTTCGCGCGTTTTGAGCGCCATGATGTAAACATAGTGTAATATAGACGGTGTTATAGCAAGCATGTGTTTGGTTTATCCTTACTAATTTAAGGATATATACAATGAAACGATTGACACATACGGAAAGATATAACACATTTAATTTAACAGAGACTAATATGTTCTTTTCAGCAAAAGGCGTTTGTTTCATTAGTACACAATACAAGAACATTTAGATAATAGCGTGATCCATATCATATAACATCAACAAACTTAAGAGAACATGTTTACAAAGCAAAGACCCAAGAAAAATATATTTATTCTTCAAGCTTCCAGCAGATCTTCATCATTGTTACAAAGTATTCATCATCATCAATGCTGTTGCTTACCCCTGAATAGTAATCAAGGAACTCGTGCCGTTGTACCTGCCGGGCAAGAAAATCAATAGTTGTAAACAAATAGCAGTATCAAGTAAATTAATTCATGAATATGTAAACATCATTCACTTTCATATCAGGTAATATACAATCATTTCTGTTAGCCACTGATCCATGAAATCCATTCATGAATCATGTGAGTCTCTTGCTGCTTCAAATCTATTTTTGCTGGGTCAAATATAATGTTGACATCTCTAGCATCAAACAGGCCAATAAGGCAGGATGGGATGCAGCATTCACCTTCAATGCTTCCAACCCACTACCTGCAACATATTCCACCCCCATTCTCTGGTTCACACTACAAAACTGGTGGCAAAAATGCTAGGAGGAAAAATTGACAAACCAATTAATCAAACTTCATATCTGCCCATAGCTGTCTTCTTACCAGCATAACCAAATCTTTGAAATAACACTAGTACTGGTTCAGAAAGAAGGTCAAGAGCTCGACAAAGATATCGACGAAGTGCATAGAATAGGACAATACTCTAGACTCTAGAGAAAAACACTATAGGCCACTAAAAATTAAACTAAGGACTCAAATGATAGCTGAGAAGTACTATCAAAAGCAGCAAAGCTAACCAGTAGTAAAAATATCAAAATGTATGGATAAAAAAGGAAATGAGCGATGAGGAAATAGAAAAAGAAAAGGCACTTTGAAATGAAGCAAATGAAAAAAAGAGAGAGAGGGAGAGAGAAAAGAACGGAGACTAAAAATAATTATAATTTTTTTTTAGAGAAAGTACTGGGCCTGAGGCTGAGAAAATGGAGACTAAAACGATTTTTTTTAAGAGAGAGAGTGTATTGGACCTGAGGCTGAGAAAATATAAAAAAAAAAATGGAGGATATTAAAAATAACATACAAACATAGACGGAATGATTTCTGGACTAAACGAATTAAAAGACTATCCGTTAACAGAGAAACCTGACATCATGAGAATCGTGGAGACAAAATTAAAATGCCCACTACCATCAAATACTATAGGACAAGGTCTATATAACCAATAGACGAAAAATAGAACGGAAAAACAGGGTGGAGTAATCATGTTTTTGACTAAAAATATTAAATGTGACAAAGATAACAGAAGGAAAAATAATGTAGAACTCATTATGATTAAGGTTCAAAACGGAAATATGAAAAGTAGAAAATTTATAGTAGAATATGTGCCCCCAAAAACACAAGCTTGGACTGATAGTGATCATTCCAAACTACTGGAAGACACAACGAATACAGTAATTGAATAAATGAAAGAAGAAGGAAGCATAGTAATTATGGGTGACTTTAACTCGAAGGAAATATGTTGGAAAGAAATTACAGTAAAAAGTGGAGAGGAACTTTGGGGAAATATTCTACTGGATATGACTATTGGATATACATTGACTCAATGGGTGAAGGAAACCACCAGATATAGAAACAATGAAGAACCATCGGGACTAGACTTGATATTCACATCTGAGCCTGAAATAGTGGACAAAATGAAATATAAGACACCAGTTGGGAAGAGTGACCACATACTAGTAGAGTTCGAACTAAAAGAACAAAATGATGTGAGAAGAAATGAGAAACATAGAAAAGAAAGACCAATTTACAATAAAACTGACTTCGAAAAATTTAGACAAATTTTTCAAAACGCAAACTGAATTTACATCTGCTGTACAGAACATCTGGAGTTTTAATCAATTTAGCTGTTAGTGAGCCTATGTTTGAATACTAAAGCTGGTGAATTTTAAATTCCATGAACTATAGGGTAATCCATTTTGTCTCAATTTGTTTTTTGGTGCAAACAAAGCTTAGAACCACAGTTAAGTTTGCATTCACAAAAATATGTAAAACTTATAGAAAATATACAGCTTTTTGCAAAGGCACTCACATGTGAAAGCAAATCTTATATATTAGAGATAAATGTAATTATATGAGAACCATATACTTGATTTATTCGGTATTTTAATGGAAATCAAGAGATAAAATGTCAAATTATTAGGCTGGTAATAGCTGCATGAAAATCTATATTGTACAGTACAAGAAAATAGCATTATCAAATGCCACAATACTTGCCTTGCCATCTTCGACTGTATTACCCTCAAATCGATGGAGGAATCTGGTTAGAATCTCTTCCTCAGTTGCTACTCCTTCAAGAACTTTTGGGTGCTGACTTGCAGAGTAGACACCCTGGATATCCTCGAGTGTAATAACACCATCTCCAGATGCATCCATCTTATCAAAGGCTTCTCCAATCACTTCAACACGGGCATCACTGAGAGGAGGCTGTGGGTAGAGTAAAACTAATGAATATATATATATATATATATATATATATATATATAGATATATATATATATATATATATATATATATATATATATATAAACGCATGAAGGACAAGATAAAGACGTATTAGCAGTATTAGCAGAGTTGATGAAAAAAAAACAGGTACGAGAGTTAGACAGGCCGTTAGAGAGGGACTCCAGCATGTGAGAGAGGAGGCGAAAGAGTATACAAGAGAATCGTGTGCTCGTGTATGATGCCAGCTGCAAGAAGAGTTGCAGCTCGTGAAACGGGTGGTGGACGAAGTCAGGCATGAAGTGGAGTGCAAGACCCAGGCTGTGGACCAAGGCCGAGGTAATGGGATCGGCAGGGGATTTGATTATCACCGTTACATCCAAGCTGACAGTATTGTTTCACCACTTCGTGGATAACTTTTTGGATTAGCAACTTCAGATGTTCAGATGGCCTTGGCGAGGGCCATGGAGTTCGAGGCGTTACTGCGCACCTCCATCACGTTGCAGAGGCTTGTGCCCCCTCGTTGAGAAGACAAAATTCGGCAGACTTAGGTGAAGGAAATCCCTAAGACGCGGAAACCCAGATCTGTCGGCTTCAGGGAAGGTGTTTTCTGTACGGTCAGGTAGGCCACAAGAGGTCCCGGTGTCGAGGGGTACAAAGGACGCGTTTCCTAGACCGACTGGATCCACCTACATTTCAGACGTATTGTTGGAACTGTGGTCCGTATGGACACAGGACGGACACCTGCCTACAAACCAAGACGATTGAGCAGGCGGGGAACTCGACCGGGCTGGATATGGGGCCCAAAGACCCAGCTATCGTCCCTAAGGCCCCTCACAGAATAGACTGTCGCAGCATCACTACATCGGCTACTCAGATGTTTGGTACCATGGACGGAAAACCAACCAGGACGGATATCGACACGAGAGCAGAGAAGACCACCGTCAAGACGGATTTGGTGAATACCAGGGGACTTGCGGCCGCCCAATAGAAATTCTGTTGTGTTACAGGGCACTGCATGCCGCTCAAGGGGCCAATGCAGGCTCGTTTGGTGTGGGCAGCGTGGAGGAACAGCTGCCAATACAGAGGAGCCTTGCCTGCTGGGCCTAGATCACCTAATAGAAAGTGAGGCAGGCATCGACTTCGGGAGTCGGACGCTGAAGGTGCACGGTGAAGAGATGCCCTTGATCCTCCTGGACATCGCCAAACAGATAAGTGAGCCACAGCTAGCAGACCCCCAGATGAGACTCTCATAAGAGGCAGAATTTAGTGCATGCTGTCAGGACCGAGCAAGAGGGCAGAGGTCCACGGAAGCGTCAGTGAGCAATAACAGATGACAAGTGGTGTGAATGACCAACGAGCGAGGCAAGAGCACCAATGATGCACCAGTATGAAAACTTCTTCAGAGAGATATTTCACTTCAAACTGATAGCCCATAACTATACCGTCTATGCACACATTTTGTCTATTGTAAGAGATATTTAGGGAATCGAGGCTACTCTAAAAAGACGATGAAAAAATCATAATATCGCTGAAGGAATCGTCTGTTTCGCTACAGGACGACATTGTTAATTGAAATGGCTTGGGTTGGTATACATCGTGACGTTATCATAACTAGTACCAAGAGATGGCGTTGTATGCTTTTTTCGAATGCAAATTAGCAGATCACAAATAATTTCTTCAACAAGTCCCTCAGAAAGTAGTTTTGCGTTAAGATATTTGTTTTATACATGGTTCCCGTGAAAATAAGTAACATTACGAAATAAAAAATATGCAAAGTTGTACCTGTTATATATGAAATGATATCGAGACTACGGTAATATTTAGTATGTGGTAATATTGTGTAGTGAGGTGGTGATATTGTATAGTTTTAAATAGGAATACAGATAGAACGAAAACATGGGAAACATGTTCCCCATAATTACTTCTCTGATTTGTAACTACTATTGTCTGGGACACGTCAGAGCCCAATACAATTACGTAGAAATGTGAGGTTCTAGCAATGTGTATAAACATGTGTACACACACACATATACGAGTACATATATATATATATATATATATATATATATATATATATATATATATATGCACACACGGATGGGGGAAGGCGCCGTGGCTTGATTGGTAGAGCACGCGTCTGGTAACCGCGTTGTAAGGGTGGACATCCCACCCTTACCACGTGGACTACGTTGGGTCACGTGACGGAGCTTGCAGTCAGCCCAGCACACCTGGCCAGGCCGGAGGAATGTGACCGTGAGGTCATGCGTAGCTGCCCAGGGCTGCCAACTAGGCCCAACTATACGGGGTTACCGCTGCCGCTACGCGCATGCGCAGATCGCCACCACCCACTCTACCTCACCCTCCCGGATGTGCAAGAGGGAAAGACATGGAGATGAAGAAAGTTACTTTACGGCCGTTTGCCGTTGAGGGCGGACCCCCCCCCCCCTCCCCTCCCAGTTCCACGGAGGGAGGTCACCAGGACGCAGGAGATCACGAGAAGGAGATAGAGAGAGCCGTAGGAGACTTTACGGCCGCTCGCCGTTAAGTGCGGACACCCCCCCCCTCCCAGTTCTACAGAGGTAGGGCACCGCCTGGAGGAGATCGTCTGGAATAGGAGACCAAGGAGGAGGCGCAGCGTCCGTCCACCAAGGAGAAGGACACAGGGGACTCGCCTGGAGGAGACCTAGGAAGAGACGTGCGCCCGTCCACCAAGGAGAAGGACACAGGGGACTCGTCTGGAGGAGATCGTCTGAAGAAGGAATCGACGCTCGAGGAGAATTCATCCACGTGCTTGCAGAGCCGAGGAGTGGTTTGTGTACACATAGTTTTGTACATATTGAGTAGGCCGTGCTAAATATCACACTGGTGATATTTCTTATTCTTGTGTTCAGATAGATTAGTGTGCTCTTCTTATCCAATAAAAACACGTGTTGGTGTTACCTTGGTGTTTCTTTTCTCTCACGCCCAATTCTCAATAATACCGAGTATATACAAAAAATTGTACCCCTCTGACACACGTGGTGAATTCGGCGTCTGTTCAAATCCTGGTCGCAGCGCAGAGGATACACTCTGTGAATAGCCCCCGACCGCTGCTCACCTCGGACCTGAGGTGACTTGTACATCACTGTGTGTGATACATTAGCTTCCTCGAGGTATCGTCACTGCAGTGGCATACCGTGGACATCGTCTCCTACGTTCATGCATGAACAGTTCCGGGCCACCGACAAAGTTAAATCGCTCTCGTGCATGGCGCGCATGCGAATGGACATTTTCCACGCACGTCTAACAGATTGTCATGGATTCCGATATGTCCGAGAATATAGAAAAAAAGTTAAAAAACTTTTCTTCAAGAAATATGAACAAACTAAGAAGAATCTACTTCCCATGGAATAATTCAAGAAAATCGAAGAAGTTAAGATTGCAAAGTTTTACGAGCACCAAACAACGGAACCAATATTATCGACTTAGCAATTAAGTTAAAAAAGCCGTTTATAAAGTGCTTTGGGGACACATTCTTGATTGGGAGAGAAAGCGTTATGCAAGGTAGTTTTGCTACATTTAAATATCATGTGATGGAATTTGACGTAATTGTGACGTCTATCCACCCACTACCTCCACTCCTCCCCTTCTAGGGTGAAATTGGTTATCCTTTGGCTGTCTTCCTCGCATCCTTGGCCATGCGTTTAGAAGGTTTAGCTTCGGTTATGGGAAGGTAAGACTTCAGCAAACCTGCTGTGGATGTCAACCTTAACCAAACACCACCACAGTTACGTTCATACAAATATGACTTTTTAGGTCATATTGTTGGATCCTCGACTGGGTTTCTGTCAGTGCCTGCCCATATTAATGGCGAGATTGGGATCTGTGGGGAATGGAGCTGGGAAACCAAGTCGGGGACCTAGGATTCCAAATTGCTCCCATGGAAATTACCCCCACCCTTTCTTGATGCTCTGCGAGGACCGTTCACACTCGGGAGGTGGATATTCGGCCTGGGCGGAACTTGAGCATTCTTAGCTGATATGTTGTTGTTGTTGTTGTTGTTGTTGTTGTTGTTGTTGTTGTTGTTGTTGTTGTTGTTGTTGTTGTTGTTGTTGTTGTTGTTGTTGTTGTTGTTGTGTTGTTGTTGTCGTCGTCGTCGTCGTCGTCGTCGTCGTCGTCGTCGTCGTTCCCTAAACTGGCCGAGCAGTGCGCTCTCCTTGAGGAACGCCACGGTTGGAATGGGGTTTTACCACAAATCCTCTATAGAGTGTACATTGTTGTTGTGGCGCATGATTGTGTACAGTGCAATCTTCCATAATGTGTTGTATAGTATGGGGTGAAGTGTTACATTTTGGCCAGTTGTCCCCAATGCTGTCATCCAGCCTCATCCAGCTGATATTTAGGTCTCAGGGCCTATAAGTGTGGCCAAAAGGGGTTCTGGTTGGTTCTGTTACGACAGAGTACAGCCAGAACCTCCTTACTACGTCTGTAGAGGGGACACTGACCTAGGTTCATTTTTTTTCCACTAATGATGTGTTGGAAGATAAGAGAAAGCATAGATAAAAGATCTGGGCTGTCAGGTATCAAAGAGGTGATGAAATACCCTTTTCTTAAAAGAAGAAAGATTATAGCTACCAGGAAAAAAATGAGGTAGTAGTTCATTATCTATTGCAAGTACATGGGCTGTGGAGACATACAAATAATTTTGCCTTGAATGCCGACAGAAGGCCAAGGAATAAGTTTCAACTGGTGTGGCTGTGAAACCCATTGTCAGCTCCGAGTACAACTAAGAGGACAAGTCGACCTCATTGACATGCCGTCACTGCCCGTCAAGAATTGCAAATGGATTATAGTTTACCAGGATCATCTCACCAAATTCCGCATGCTTTGTGTTATTAATCTAAGAGAGCACCAGAAGTTGGCTGATGGACACATTCTTGCTGCTAGGAGCACCAGTCATATTTCAGTCTGACAATGGCAGTGAGTTCACCGCTCACGTCATCACTGAATTGAAAGATCTGTGGCTATCCCTCAAGTTCGTGTCACCCACAGAGCCAGGGGTATGTGGAGAGGGCCAGCAGTGATATAAAAAACATACTGCCTGGTTTGCAGACAATAACAACACTAGAGACTGGACTGCTGGCATAAGGTATGTACAATTCCAAAAGAACTCGAGTCTTCACGTAGGTATCAACCGCAGCCCGTGCGAAGGCATATTTGGTTGCCCTGCTAAGATTGGCTTCACTTCCTCTACACTTTCATTGGAAGACTGGAAACAGAACATGATCTACTTAGGCTCGTCAATAACCCCACCTCGACAGATGACAACTCCACCTCAGCAGATGATGTCAACAACTCCACCTCAGCAGATGATGTCAACAACTCCATCTCTTCAGCTGACGTCAACAACACCCCATGGGAGATGATATCAGTACTCCCATCTTGGTAAATAATGTTAACAACCCTACCATGGTAGATGACATAAGTAACCCCACCTTAGCAAGTGACAAGAAATCAGCAGTGTCAACAACCCAACCTCTGCAGCTGACGTCAACAACACACCCACGGCGGATGGCATTAACACCCCTACCTCGGCAAATGATGTCAACAACCCTTTCATGGCAGATGGCATTACTAACCCCACCTCGGCAAGTGACAACAACTTAGCATATGATGTTAACAACCCCACCTCTGCAGCTGACGACAATAATTTAAGTGTGGCTGATAACCTTAATCAGTCCATGACCAGTATTACACGGCACCAGAATGAGGCCTACCATGCTCAGTGTAATCAAGCAGATCGGATGATCAGGCGCCGCAAAGTTATATCAAAAAGTGCAGTGGGGGATGAACTGTAGCACTTACAATACCAGCTGTAGATAGTGGGCGGGGAGATCCCAGACACATTCTCGGTGTCATTGTTCAGCATGATCAAATGAATGACAACTACAGGATTGGGGTGAAGTTGTTTCTCTTAAAAGGCTTCTATTCTCACAACGATTTTGTTGTGTGCCCTTAGCGTCTATTGCCAATTAATGATATCAACATACACACTGAAGTATCTCTTCGATCTGTTGTTAGCTCAGAGTCAAATTATGGAGGGCAAAGTTTCCACGAATGTTTCCTTGATTCTATAACTTATCCCCACTCTAACACCTCCATTCCCTACTACATGTGACCCTAAATACTTAAAACACTTCACTTTCTCCAGTAGCTCTCCCTTAAGACTTACCTCCAACCCAGTGCCACTCTCTCTTGTTATACATCTCATTTCCTTTTTTTTTTTTTTCTTTCACATTTATTTTCAGTTTTCTCCTGTCACCTTCCTTCGCAAACCCTGGCTCTAGCTGCCTCAGATCCTCTTCTGACCCAGCTACAAACATAGTGTCAACCACAAACAAAAACCTGTTCGCCTGCCATTTCCTTCCATTTTCACTTACCATCTCCAAACCCCCAACCATCACCTTTGTATTTACCTCATTCCGGGTTATATGTAATCCTATGTTGTAGTCTGTAATCCATTCCTTGTATATTACTGCCAAACCAAAACATAGGAATAAGGTATTTTAGCTTTCTTATATGTTTCCCAACATAATCCATTCATGTTGTATGAAGACCAACAACGTGAGCCTGCACATGGTGGTCCTGCAAAATGGACATTGGATATAATCATTTTAATGTTAAAAGTATTACACACCCGTAGAGATGCTAGAAATTCCTCATAGTTGACTGTAGCGTCATCGTCTTGCTGGAACTCCTTCATGATGCCCTCAACTTCCTCCTTGTCCATTTCAATTCCAAATTCAATCACTGCATCCTGTAGTTCCTCAAGGTTCAGTGTGCCAGAATTGTCCTCATCCAGCCGTCGAAAGAATCTAGTGGAGTTTGACATAATTTAGTATAATTATGTATAATGATGATTTTAGTCAAGGAGAAAATAGCAATTGAGATTTTTAGTTAAGCAGAAAGTTGTCAATATTTTCAACAACATGAAGAGAGAGGAAAAAAAGGTGATTGGGGCACTGAAAGGATGGGTATAATAGTTCTCCAGATGTTCTGCATGATCATCAGTCCAAGAAGTACCCTTGTCAGACCCATGTCAGCTATAAAAGATAAAAGAAAATATTTGGTGCACTATGTGTATGAAACATTGTCACAGCAGAGAAATTGTTTTATCAGAAATAACTAACACTTCTATCCTTGTGGACTATCACATCAGAAAGGTGGAGGCATAGAAATGATAAGGGAAAGATTGAAGAAGGATAACAAAATGGAGGGATAGTAGCAGCTAATTGATTAAAAAAAGGATTCCAAGAAATGTGTATCTAACATGCCTTACACTGAGAGTGGCAGTTCTTATGGTGAGATGAAATCTGGGATGAATGCAATTATATACAACACAGTATTAATACACACAACACTCCCTGGAATGTTATGCACACTCATCATTTAGATAAGTTGAACAATGGTAGGAAAGGATGTTCAGCAATATTGTGATCAAACACCAGGAAGTTAAAAACTTATATCTCCGTTTGAGTTTCTTGTATCATCATAGTGTATATGCTTGTAGTACCTTCATTTCACCTTGTCATGACTTGTCATTGTTAGTAGGGTCATTAAACTCCCTGCTTTGGTGATGCCCTGTACAGATGTAATTCTGGCTAATGACAAATAATTTAAGTCACCTAAAAGGTAGGGGTTTGGAGTTAGTGCGTGAAGGTAAAGGGAAGTTGGAGGTAAGCCAGTTGTTGTTTGCAGATGGCAATGTACTTGTGGCTGAGTCTGAGGATGAACTGAAGAAGTTGATGACACATTTTGAAAGGATGTAAGGAAAAAGCTGAAAGTGAATGTGGCTGTGAATGTAAGGTGATAAAATGTACAAGCAATGATGATAGTGGCTGGGTGGATGTGAATTTGAAAGGTGAGAGGCTGAACTAATGGAAAATTTAAGTATTTGTGGTTGTTTGTGGCAGCGAATCGAGGAGCAGAGGTGAATTACAGAGTAAAGGAGGCAAGTAAGCATCTTGGGGGAATAAAAAGTGTCATGAGAAATACTCGTAGGTATCTGGGGATAAACATAAAGAGATGGTTGTATGATGTAGTGATTGTGTTAAGGGATTGAATGGAGTTGGGACTTGGAATCTGCGGGAAGTAGACAGGAAGAGCCAAAAATGTTTGCCATGAAGTGTTCAAAAAGTATAGTAGGTGTGAGGATGGATAGAGTGAGAAATGCAGAGATGAGGCAGGGAACGAGGGTGGAAAGTTGATGGATATTGTAGATCTAAGAGTGCTGAGGAGGTTATGGGGATATGGAAAGAACGGATGAGAAAAGATTAGTGAAAAGAGTGTGGAAAACACTTGGATAGAATGAACTTAAAGGAGGGCCAAGGAGGTGGACATATAGGCATTGGATACAAGAGGAATATCTGTTGAGCAAGAAAGAGAGTGGAAAAGATAAGAGTGTTCTTGTAAATAAAGAATGACATAGCCCAGAGATGTTTGAGTGGATGAGGGGAGAGGGGTGCCATATAATGAAGCAGTGGGGATAGACCTGCTGTTGGGCCCTGCTGTGGAGGCACTATGTCTCGTTACATTGCCTTTGACCCAAGCGGGCGACAGGAATGACTATTCATCCATGAGGTGCTAGGATGATTGGGGTGATGGATGGCTTTTGGTATTGTTTGGACAATAATGGTAAGGGAAAACACTTATGATGAAGCGTTCACAGTTTTTTATTTCACAGGATCAGATCAGAGCACACTAGCCGCTTGCACACACCTCAAGGCCTCGCTTCCGAATGCCTAATCGCGTCATCCTAGCATGGAATGGTGTGCCCAAACGGTTGTTTTCAATCAATTTTATAATTATTCTCTTTCACACAGAAATTTACATACACTCGAAATTTTAATACAATAATTTAAATTTAATAATATTAATAATCTATTTCTCATTTATTCAAATTTCGCATTTACAAAAAATAAAATGACAATTAATTATGTAAACAGAAATGGCAATTTGCTTTCTTCTGGAAACTTCTATATTCGCTACACGTACGAACACACACACATACAATGACGCATCACTTTTAATTTGTACATCTATACACAATGCTAACAAAATTTATACTGATTTACATATATACTATATTGGAATGGTATAGAGTGGATGTGTGTTTTGACTCAACCACCCCATCCACCTTATAAAGGGGAAAAAACCCTTTGATATATATGTAAGAGGACATCACCAAATCAGAGGGATGAAGGATGTGTCAATTCACCCCCTCACTACAATTATGCCCTTTGTGGACCTTACTTTGGCTAATGCAAGATTATTTCATCCACTTGGGAAGGCATAACTAATAAAGAGGTTGATTCTATCATGATAAGTTGTACTTTGGTTTATGTTATGAATGAATTAAATTTCAAGTAATCATATATCCAACATGTACCCAATAATGAAATATCCATAATAAACACATTTTGCCTATATACCTAATCCCATCTATTTTAACCATATATTCTTTTCATGAATTACTTGTATTATTCCTGAATTTCTGAGCCCAGTTTAATAACTACCAATGACATTATCCAAAATCCTCCCCAAAGATCAGCATATGGGATTGATAGTTATATAGTTCTATGCAAGACCCCTCACATCCAGTCATTCCTACCACCCCATCCACTGCTCATACACCCACCCACACCTCACATTATAGAAATGTAGCCCACCAAACACAACATGAAGATAACCCCAGTGCTATTTTACTAAAATATCCACAAGCCTAGCCCTGGAACATCATAGTATGTCTGTACAAAATCACATACACACTTAGATAACAAAACAAGCACTCCACAATAGACTGCCAAATTCTATTTTTTAGCAAATCCCCACAAATCAACCCAGCAGAAAAATCACTCCCAAGACATTCAATAATTGCACTGGCACACAGACGTTAAGGTCACCACTCTGCAGTATTATAGTACCAACATAAATCAATCTAGCAATAGACACCAACTGTACCAGAGACAATTACCACACATATGACGCAAAACAACTTATGCTACGCTGTCCTACACTCACCATTTTCAGAAAACAACACAAAATCTCTTCACTGAATGACTTTTGGGTTGAACCAGTTGCCTGTTTCCTAGGGTCGTGGATCTCCTACAGAAACCTGGCAACGGATTATCCGACTGCTCGGTCATCTTCCTTTGATAACCTAAACTTTCACATTGCCCTTTCCTGATCTATTCTCTGAATAGACATTTAAGTCCCCAGCAACAAGCCTTGTAAAACATTTAAATCCTTCAAAAACAGCCAGTCTGCCTTCTTACCTTCCTAATGAGAGAATACCGTTGTAGCCTCGAGTCATGCAAAGACTCCGAAGCTTCTCGGCCGCGTCCGACGTCTCTCCTGCCAAGGCCTCGGCAGCCTCCTTCATCTTGGTCTCGGTTTCTGACATGCTGGTCGGCACGAAGAACTCACAAAGGGGAAGCTTACACAATCTGTAGGCATTAAAAACAATCTATATCACACAAAGTACATAAAAACTGCCTAAGGAAGTAAAATAAGTGTTCGCCTGCTGGCTCTTTAAAGAACATGCACATACAATCAATTGTTCCCTCGAGTTTCACTAAGTGGAAAACCCGCGGCCCCATAACGAACGGCAACGATCCCTAGACCCTCTCACCCCCATGAAGGAACATTGGACAGATGTGTGTTGTATCAGAGTAGGACTATTTCTATGTCATCGGCTCAAAAAGTGTTAGGGAGAGGAGAACAGTTGTCAGCTCCCCATGTGTGAAAAAGGTGTAAGAAATACAGTTGAAGTTGATAAAGAGATATCTTGGGTCCAGTCCGGAGACCAAGTGCCAGCCCGTCAGGGCTCCATCTTCTACTGTAGGTGAGGGGGTTGACGGGTTTTGAGCCACCACTTTCAGGTACCTTTCATTAGTCCCTGTAGATACATACCGTACTTGTATTTAACCTCTTCAAGCATCGGATGCCTAATGTACGATGCACCACACTACTCGTATTATAAAATATAAAGTTATTCCTTGTATTACTCGTTCTCCTTCACCCTGAGTAATAAGCATAGAAAACGTGATCGAACCAGTTCACATAATTGGAAGAGAAGGCAGTAAGGGGAAGATGGGCAGAATATTTTAAGGAGTTGCTAAATGAGAAGGAGGATAGGGAGGGAAAGATAACTGCAGTGGGAAATGCTAAGAAAATGACCGTGATGAGTGAGGAAAATGGAGGAGAAATAAGGAAGGTTGAAGTGAAGACAGTTGTTAAGATGATGAAAGCAGGTAAGGCACCTGGTCTGGATGGATGCTATGCAGAATGTCTAAAAAAAGGAGGTACAGTGATGGTGGACTGGCTGGTGAGGTTATTTAATGTTTGCTGGAGAGAGGGTAGAGTGCCGGAGGACTGGAGGAGTGCCTGTATAGTTCCACTTTACAAGGGAAAAGGGGACAAGTGTGAATGTAGTAGTTTCAGAGGAATTAGTTTGTTAAGTGTAGTTGGGAAGGCTTATGGGAGGATCTTGATTGAGAGGATTAGAAGAGGAACAGAGGGAGTAATTGGTGAGGAACAGTGTGGATTTAGGACGGGTAGAGGTTGTGTAGATCAGATTTTTGTGGTACGACAGATATGTGAGAAAGCTATAGGAAAAGGTAAGGATGTTTTTTGGGCTTTTATGGATCTGGAAAAGGCTTACGATAGGGTAGACAGAAAGGCACTGTGGGAGGTTATGCAGATATACGGGATAGGAGGAAAGCTTCTAGGAGCTGTCAAGAGTTTTTATGAGAGTAGTAGAGCTTGTGTCAGGATTAGAAATGGAGAGAGTGAGTGGTTTGAGGTAAAGGTGGGACTTCGTCAAGGATGCGTTATGTCGCCCTGGCTGTTCAACTTATACATGGATGGGGTAGTGCGAGAGGTAAATGCAAGGGTAGTGGGTCAGGGATTGGAGATGGTTAAAGAAAATGGAGAAAAGTGGGAGGTGAGCCAGCTGTTGTTTGCTGACGACACTGCACTTGTGGCAGGATCGGAGGAGGGATTGAGGAAGTTGGTGACAGAGTTTGGGAGAGTGTGTGATAGAAGAAAGTTAAAGATAAATGTGGGTAAAAGTAAGGTGATGAGATGTACAAGGGGTGAAAGTGGCAGTAGACTGGAAGTGAGCATTAAGGGAGAGCGACTGGAGGAAGTGGATAGTTTTAGATACTTGGGTGCAAATGTGGCAGGAAAAGGTGGAGTGAAGGTGGAGGTAGAATGTAGATTGAGAGAAGCAAGTAAATGACTTGGTGGATTGAAGAGTGTAATGAGGAATAGACATTTGGGAATAGATGCTAAGAGGAGACTATATGAACAAATAAACAATTATCAGACCCACGAAACAATCCGATTTGTATTATGGTAGGTATTCAAATTTGACGGAGATCTTCTCTATCACTTTTGCCCTTACCCTCAGTAACCTGAACACCACAATTATATCACTTCTTTCCTTTGTTTTTCTTAAATGATTGCAGTTCCAGTGTCTCTAGTTTCTCCACAAACTGTTTATCTGCAAGGCAACCAGTTTCGTAGTTTAATTTTTGAGCATTTTATCTCATATCTTCCACTTTGTGTGAAGACCATACTACCGTCTAATTAATACAAGATAGGAGTTATAATCTGAGATCCCGTCTCTTTCTCCAACTATCATACCTGTCTTTGTGTGTATTTACCTTGTTGTATTTTATGGGAAGGGAAGCTATGCTCGTGGCGTCCCGTCTTTATATCTCATTTTATCTAGACTGTTTTTAAATTCATGTATTGTTTTTGCACACACCACTTTCTCATCTAACTTATTCCAAATGTCTATCACTCTGTGGGGAAAGCTGTTCTTTTTCAGATATCTTCTATAACTGTCTTTCTTGATTCTCTTTTTGTGTCCTTTTGTATTTCTACTATCGCATTTTATTAGATCCTCTCTATCAGTAGTTTCTATGCCTTTCATGATTCTATAAATAGTTATCAAGTCTCCTCTCTCTCTTCTTTGCTCTAATGTCTGTAGCTCAAGTTTTGCTAGTCTCTCTTCATATGATAGTTTTGGGAGTGTTGGTGCCAATTTTGTAATTGCTCGTTGTATTCTTTCAAGTTTTGTTATATATTTTTTGTACTTGGTGACCGCGTCGTCGCTGCATATTCCAATCTTGGTCTTATCAAAGTAACTAGTATTTTCTTCACCATTACTTCATCCAGGTATGTAAATTCTACTTTGATTGTTCTTATTAAATTATAAGTTTCTCCAAAAATCTTGTTTATATGTTTCTCAGGTGACATATTATTCATAATAATGACTCCCAGGTCTTTCTCATTTTCTACTTTTTTATTTCTTCTCCCAGTTTATATGATCCCACTATTCTTTTTTTACTTCTCCCAAATTCCATTATACTACACTTCTTAATATTGAATTCCATTTCCCACTTCCTACTCCATTCCCATACTTTATTGAGATCACTCTGTAGCGACTCACAATCTTCTTCAGTGTTCACTTTTTTCAACAGTTTTGCATCATCCGCAAAGAAGCTCATATAACTCAATTCCTTTAACCATATCATTAATATATATATAGCAAACATTATTGGGGCCAGAACTGTTCCTTGTGGAACACCACTTATCACTTCATCCCAATTAGAGTGTTTGTCTCTTATCATTACTCTCATTTTTTTTCATGCATGAAGTCTTCCATCCACTTCAGCAGTTTGTCCTGTATTCCTCCTGCAGTTTCTAATTTCTTAAGCAACTTATGTGGCACCTTATCAAAAGCTTTTTTCAGGTCTAGAAATGCACAATCAGCCCATCCATCTCTCTCTTGTATTACATCTATTAGCCTTGAATAGAAACATATTAAGTTTGTGACGCATGATCGTCCTTGTCTGAATCCAAATTGCCTTGTATTTAGTACTTTTTTTCCAAAATGCCTTATCCATCTACTTTTGATCATTCTTTCAAAAAATTTTGCTATCGTCCTTGTAAGAGAGACCGGTCTATAGTTAGTAGGGTCTTCTTTGTTTCCCCCTTTATATATTGGTACTATATTTGCTCTTTTCCAATATTTTAGAAATTTTCCCTCTTTCAATGAACTGTTTATTAGACTATGTATTTTGTTAGTTCATTCCTGCATTCTCTCAAAATCTAGTTTGCTATTTCATCTGGTCCATGCGATTTTCTGACATCGAGATTACTCAAGTGTTTCATTATTTCATTCCTTGATACTTCTATCTCTTTCATAGGGGGGGGGGGCTTTCTCCTCCCATTCTATATCTCTAGGTTGCATGTTCTCCCTTGTAAACACTGATTTGAAATGCTTGTTCATAATTTCTGCCATTTCTATTTCCTCTGTGTATTCAACTCCTCCTTGCCGTAGTTTCTCTAATTCTTGTTTGTTTTTCAGTTTGTTGTTTGAATATCTGTAAAATAGTTTTGGTTGATCTTTACATTTTTCTATGACATCTTTTTCATATTTTCTCTTTTCTTCTCTGCACACTTGTACATATTCATTTCTACAACTAGTATATATTTTCCATTTTTCAGGTCTTTTGTCTTTTTTCCATTTTATCCAAGCTTTATCTCTTTTGTCTTTTAACTCCCTACATCTTTTGCTGTACCAGCACTTTACATATTCTTTTTCTTGCTTTTTTTTCTTGGGACATATTTTTTCCACTCCTTTATAAATTTTTGTCAAAATATTCCATTTCTCTTCTACTGTTGTTTCCTCCTTGTGTATTCTTTCCCAGTCTGCTTTTTGAAAGAATTCTCTTAATTTATCAAAATTTGTTTTTCATACATCAATCTTCCCTTTCTATATTGTTCATTTCTTTTCATGTATTTTTCCTCATTTAGTTCCAGTTCAACCAATATGTGGTCACTTTTACTTATTGGTGTCTTATATTCAATCCTGTCCATTATTTCAGGTTCTGATGTGATTATTAGGTCCAGTCTCGATGGTTCTTCCTCATTTCTATACCTAGTATTCTCTTGAATCCATTGTGTCATTGTATGTTCTATAATCATATCAAGTAGTACATTTCTCCATAGGTCGTCTCCAGCCTTTACTGCCATCTCTTCCCAGCAAATTTCTTTACAATTAAAGTCACCCATTATAACTATTCCTCCTCCATCTCCCATTATCTTATTTATTGTTATCCTTGTGTCTTCTAACATACTTTTGTGTTCTCTTTCTTCCCACGAGGCCGTTTCAGGAGGCACATATTTTACTACAAACTTCTTTTTCTTTCCATCCCTGTCCTTCACTTCCATCATAATCATCTCTACTCTATTCTTTCCATATGTGACATTCCTCACATTTATATCCTTCTAAGTCAGGAACATAATTTCACCCTCTTGTTTTACCTCTCTGTTTCTAATCCAATAATTATATGCACCATGTCCTTCACTGTTGGGTGGTAGTGAACCTTTCAATTTTGTCTCTGCAATTCCCATTGTGTCCGGTTCTTTTTCCTTCAGATAATCATTCAGTTCGTTCAAGCCTGTTATTAAGCCTTCTATATTTGTGTAAGACACTTTTAATTTTCTGTTACCTCCATTGTGTTTTCAGTTTCCCTTCTGTTTTCCTTTGCTATGAACCATTTCTTCACTTTCATATTCACTACTCTCCAGTATAATTTCTCTTTTTCTATATCTGTTCTTTTCTCGTTTTTTCCTTAGCTTCTAGTCTTTTTGTCTTCTCATCCTTTCTTTTCTCTTTATTCATTTCTCTTTTTATCCATATCTTTTTATATTGCTCACTGTCTGCTAGTTTCCCTGTTTTTGCTAAGATATTCTCTGCTGTCGTTTGTGACCTGAATTTAACCTTAATTGGTCTGGTCTTATCTATATTTCCCGAGCCTATATATTTCTTCTATTTGTTTCCCTGTTTCTGGTTCATCTTCTTGAACTACTTCTAATATATTATTTACTTTTTCCTTTTCCTCCTTTATTCTTGTAGTCCCTGATATAATTATACATTTCTTTTTATCTGCTAAGTCTCTTACTATATTCTCCTTCTCCCTCATCACTTTAATAACTGTGCTTTTAGTTTGTTCTTTCATCTGCTGTTTCATTATACCTCTAAATTCAATTTTATTGTTCTTTTGTTCTTCCTACCAACCACTTACCTCTTTTGCTATGGACTCTATATTCTCTTTATTACTCCTCTTTAATTCCTCATTCTCTTCCTTTATTTCTCTTAACTGTCTTTTTAATTCTACCATTTCTTTGGTTAGGTTTTGATTCTCCTTCTTTAATTCTTTCAGCTTATCAACTCTTTGAATAATTAACTTTATTTGGTTAAACTTAGCTTCCCAATTTTCATTCATTTCTTTTAGTTTCTCCTCTAGATTTACTAGTCGGGGGAGGTTGTCATTTCCTCCCTCATTAAATCCATGGAAATAGTTATCTTCACCTTCCATTGCACTGCTCTTATCTATATTTCTAATCTTTACATTTTTGCTAATCCCTTCGTCTTCATTATCATCCGGTCGCCGTTTGTTGACATGGCGTCTGGATTCCTGGACCCAGTCTTCCCCTTCCTCATTTCCTTCCATTTTCCTCAGTAATCCCTCCCCTTCTCCTTTTTCATCACCTTCCCACTACACCACGAGCTTTCCCCTTCCCTATAAATACAACACAGGTACTTCATTGTTGTTGTGATCCTCGAAATTCTTGGATAACTCCGGAGTCCGAACTTTGCTTCCACTTTGACCGACGTGTGTGTGTGTGTGTGTGTGTGTGTGTGTGTGTGTGTGTGTGTGTGTGTGTGTGTGTGTGTGTGTGTGTGCGTGTTTACACCATTTTAGCATGCAGGAAGGGAACTATGCTCATAGGATTCATTTTCTTTATCTGTCATACCTACCTTTGTGTCTGTGTGCAATGGGCAGCCAAAACTGTGCATTAGTTTTCGACCAAATTTTGTGGAAAGATGACTCATTCTTTGATATGTGAGCTCATGTTTCGAAGAATGTTTTAATGTTGCTAAAGACCGCAATTTTTTTAAACGTTGTCATCCCCATGGAAACTCTACCAAACCCACAAAATTGATGGCAAATGTTAAACCTGTTCCTCTTCCTTCAAATATTAGAACTTATACGCTCTCTCGGCCTACGCCTCAACACAGATGTAGAATGCGGATATCTCCTTTAGATATCCAGAAAATATTTCTTCTGCATCAAGAGATCATTCCTACCACGTCATTTTCTTTGGCCTTTCCACACTTCCAGGATTCGACACATGGCCGCGCTGTGCCCGTCCATTCGGAATGAGAATGACAGACATGCTATCCACATTAGCAATGACAACGCCCCTTCAATCATGATCCCTATGCACACCTCCCGTTGTCGAAAACCAAATAGCATCTGAATGATCCTCTCATTTTCCTTCCATCTACGTCTACTCAGACGGCTCTGCTCTGATATTGGGGGGTGTTATGCATTAGTATATCCCATGGAAAAAAAGAGTCCGGATCCCCCCTGCCGTTTGGATCAGTCTGTACTGATGAATCATTTTATTCTCACCGTTTTACGCCCTATTCTCAACATCCCACAACGTTCCAGAAATTCTATCCTCAATTCCCGCCACCCATTGATAAATGAAATTCTCTCGTGTCTCAACCGAAGCCAACCCCGCCCGCGCCTCCTTTTATTGAGTGCCATCTGGTGTTGGGATCCCTGGTAACAAGAGGTCCGACAAGACACCTCGGAATGCATGATGGAATCTTCGATACTTCCATTCCACCGCCTGCAACAGACTTCTACTCCTCCCTCCGGTGTTACCACAAAATTTGTAGCAAAAATGCTTGGAGGAACACCCGGAAAACCATTGAAAGACTGTTGAACCAAGCCCATGGCATATGAATATTGACAGTTGGTGCTTCATTTACTATACCACGCATTCAATGTGAATAGCCTACCTTCTCAATCCGTCTCACTTTCCTCCTCAGATATTTACTTTTATGAGAATTGACAACAATATCAAACTGACCGTGTCGTACAAAGCATACCTGACGTGGCTTCTCCAAATCCCTTCAGTTTGGGGACCACGTTCCCATATGCATCCACACCCCTATTAGCTGAACCACACCTACTTGATTCCATGAACCTAAAATGGTTCTCGATAAGGTTCCATACTGTTCATAGTAATAGAGATATTGATTACGTGTCAGTGATGAAATACAAAATCCCATTATGACACAAGACACAAGACACAAGACGCAATACACAAGACACAAGTCATGAAATACAAAATCCCATTATGACAAGACACAAGACACAAGACACACGTCATGATTGAGGAGTATATAAGACTAAGTCATGTACAATGGGTACGGTCTGAAAGTAGTTTGAGAACCACTATGCTAGATCACATGGCGGGCGTATCACTGATCTTTCTTTTTCCGTGATCAAAAAAACAACGATGAACAATGGGACGGACCTTGGAGGTAACCGTCTCCCCACCTGTCCTCGAGCGGAGAGCAGAGCTAACAACCTTTTTTTTTTTTCAAAAGGAGAGCAGAGCTAACAACCAACATCTGATCCCCTTCTCTTCCTAATACGTGGTGGCATAGGAATTGCCTCAAACTCACAATAGACGACAGTTTCATGTTTCTTCCCAGAGAGATTTATTATAGCGCCCAAGGACGGTTGACGGTTACTGGAAAGTTGTGGCTTTCAAGTAACTGGAATTTGAAGAGTACAAGTGGTTGAATCGATTGGTTTATGACTAGAGTTTTGACGACGAAAAGTTTTGCAAGTCATCTTCTTGAACACGGCAACATTATTTACTTATTTGTCTATCCATTTGTTTGTTTATTTTATATTTGTTTATTGGTTTGTGTACTTGTTCATTCATTTTATTTATTTATTTATTTAGCTTATAACAAATAGTTTCATTCTGCAGAGGACCAAAAGCCCAATGGGGTGTCTCGATCGATCAAGACCTTTTGTCCTGAACTCACTCCAACCTTATCGGTGTTCTGGTTTTCACCAGTACCACCAGAACAATGATTTTCAAAATGCGTCATTTTTTTTCAAGGGTGTTGAAAAAATTCTGTTCAATGTGTGGTGCTGATATCAAGTCGTGGACGTCGTACGGAAGGGAGTTTTACCCGCGAATTTCCTGAATAAGGACACACCCTTGAAAGAATTTATCGACCAACAAACAACACATTCCTATCCCCTTTGATATTATAGCGCATTCTCACCTCCTTCCTCCCTCCCTCTCCCCTTCTCCCTCCCTCTGTATGAGAAAGGGTTGTTGTGGTTGATGACAGTCGACTTTATTTATCTATGAAAAAGGCGTTCGATTATACCACCGTAGCGAGGTAATAGCTAACTAATTATATGATGAAATAATGTAGTTTTTCAGACAGGTTCTACACAGGATTGTCGAATAAGCGGGTGGCAATCACCCTAAAGTTCGTGGTAAGAACATAAAAATGGAGAAGACTGCAAGATACAATAATTATGGCCTACACTAGGCAGTTCCATGTCCCTTACCACCTCTCACCCATATCCATAAAATTATCTAATCTTCTCAACAACCATTTTTTTTTCCGCGCTCACGACATTGTTACTAAGTCTATTCCATTCGTTAACCACTCTGTTCGTAAACCAGTTCTTGCCTAAATCCTTCTTAAATCTAATTTTGTCTAATGTAAATCCATTACTACGAGTCCTGTCCTTCTGTCTTAATATCATGACCTTGCCTGCATCACCTTGTTAAATCCATTGACCCATTTGAATACCTCCATTAAATCACCCCGCACTCTTTGTCTTTCTGGAAAGTGTAAGTTGAAGTGCCTAACGCTGTCCTCACATGGTAAATTTCTAAACCCTTGTATTATTTTGGACATTCTTCTCTGTACTAATTCTGGTGAATTAATAGCTATTCTATAGGACGGAGACCAGAACTGTATCGCATAGTCAAGGGTGGGTCTAACTATCGCCAGAGAGATATAATGATCACCTCCCCGCTTTTTTTTTAACCGTCCTAGCAGATAACTCCTGCTTTGTTAGACCTATCCCAGACACTAATTCACTGTTTCCTGGATTTAAGATCCAGACTCACTAACACTCCTAAGTCCTGTTCACATTATGTTTTCTTTAATATGGCATTATCTAAGCTATACCTGTTAGTTTAACACACTACACTTTGAGATATTGAAGTCCATTTGTCATTTCACCGACCATGCAAACAATTTATCAAGACCCTGCTACAGTATCCCAACATCTTCCCACGACCTAATATGGCGTCCTATTTTAGTATCATCCGCAAACTTACTAACATCACTATTAATCCCATTGTCCAGGTCATTTATATACATTATGAACGATAAGGGAACCAAAATCGAGCCCTGGGGCACTCCTCTACTAACACAACCCCATTTGAATTTTACACAGTTAATGGTGACCTGTTATTTTCTGTCACTAATCCATGTTCTAATCCATTCAAACACTTTTCCTCCTATGCCATGGGCCTTGATTTTATTTAGTAGTCTCTGGTGGGGCACCTTGTCAAACGCTTTGCTAAAGTCGAGGTATATAACATCGTAAATATCATTGTTATCTGCCGCCTTGTAGACATTAGTGTAAAAGGATCAAATATTAGTTACACATGACTTACCCTTGGTGAGCCCATGTTGTGAGTCACGAATCAGATTATGCTTTGCTAAATGTTCCCTCTATTTGCTATTAAAGATTCCAGCATTTTACCTAATACCGACGTCAAATTGATTGGTCTGTAGATGTGCATAGAATATTTATCGCCCTATTTAGATACAGGAGCAACGTTTGCTTGTCCCCAAGAAATAGGCACGAATACAGTGTCAACCGATTTACTTCCATAAACTGTCAAATTTGCACTCTTATAATACTCTCGGGAAAAAATCATCTGGACCCGCGGATTTCCGATGTGAAAGCTCCATATTTACTGTATAGTTGACATATGTGAATGGACAGTGCCTTGATACCAAATATATATATATATATATATATATATATATATATATATATATATATATATATATATATATATATATATATATATATTTATATATATATATGTATATATATATATATATATATATATATATATATTTCTTTTTTTTTTTTATTTTTTTTTTTTTTTTTACGAGTCTTCAGTGGTGGTTCTACGTTACAATAGTTTTTCACTTTTTTGTCGCATGTTATAACGCTGAAAGACTGAAAGAGAGTAAATTAGGTGAGAGAGCAGATTGGAATGAAAGATATTGTGGAGGCGGTAAAAGAGAGGAAGTGGAATTGGTCAGGTAAGTTAGCGCGAACGAATGATAAGCGATGAAACAAGTGTGTTATTGAGTGGGCGAAACCAGACAGGTGGAGAGATGAGACAGAGAGGTTTGCGGAAGTGACGTTGCAGAGGTTGGCGCAGTCGCGTGAGTCATGGAATGGTATGAAAGAGGCCTTTGTTCGGGGCTCAAAAAGGCTGCTTGATTGATTGCTATCTTTAAGCCGCATAAATGGGATATGTCATTACTATCTAGTAGTACATTTTGATAATACACAAGGTCTGTTGGTGAAAGTAGATAATAAATACAGTGTCTTGTAATAATAATAATTGTTGCCTTAGGTTTCATCGAATGGACAACTTGCAGACCCATAGCGGTTGACAACGGTCCTTGGGACCTCCCACAGACCCCGTTGGGAAGAAAATTTGGAGTGTTGTTTGTGTTATATTGACATGGTACTGTTTCTGTGTCACCGGAAACCGAGTGTCACCCCCTCATTGCTGCACCTTCTGATCGAAGTGAAGGGGTGGACGGATCTTGAAAAGCGTCAGCTT
>NC_134806.1:3336259-3343759 GCF_046742065.1 Oratosquilla oratoria | reverse complement strand
TCAGTTATGTATATATGTATATATATATATATATATATATATATATATATATATATATATATATATATATATATATTCAACCCAAAATCACTTTTAATTCCATACCATCGCAGTCGAGACTGAGAGTCGCTTGAAGGAGGCATACGTTGGAAATTGAAACGTGGTCGAGTCCAGGACTCGAACTCAGCTCACCCGTGACAAAGCGGCAGTGACTTAACCCAATATGTTATCAAGAGAGATACAAGTTGGGTACAACTTTCTTATATTTGTATGCTCGAGTGACATACACATACGCGAAATATTGCGTTCAACCCACCTCCGCTATGATAGTGTAGTCGCTATTATGTCCACATGGGAAATTTTATACATACACTGAATGGTTCCCAGTGAACATATTAATATCTTTTCAACCACAAATCACTTTTAATTCCATACCATCGCAGTCGAGACTGAGAGTCGCTCGAAGGAGGCATACGTTGGAAATTGAAACGTGGTCGAGCCGAAGACTCAAACTCAGCTCACCCGTGACAAAGCGGCACTAGGAACCATTCAGTGTATGTATAAAATTTCCCACGTGGACACACTAGTGACTACACTATCATGGCGGAGGTGGGTTGAACGCAATATTTCGCGTATGTGTATGTCACTCGAGCATACAAATATAAGAAAGTTGTACTCAACTTATATCTCTCTTGATAGCGTATTGGGTTAAGTCACTGCCGCTTTGTCACGGGTGAGCTTTAAAAAAATAATAATGGAATCGGATAATCGCTAAACGGACTTAGATTTTTTGGCACCCGAATCGGATAATCGAATCGACTTGGCGAGCTGGCGAATCGGTAATAGTTAATCGGACATCAATTTTTTTTTTTCGAATCACCCCCATCTCTGTATACATGTAAGCAAAATTCTGAGTACTTAAAATTATCAACTTTAAAATAGCACTATCTCTTTTATATGGCTGAAAGATGACATCAAAAAGAAAAATATTATTATAACCTAGATTCACCATTCAAGACACTGTCCATTCAAGAATATTAACTACAAGAGAGAACAGGAATTTATATTATGATTTTAACTCGTGGAAAACAATATATTATCTTATGAGGCTAACTTGGAGAAAACGGGAATTTATACATATATGTTGTTAACAGAAAACAGGAATTAGAATTACGAATTTGAAAGTGAAAGTGATGATTCTTGATGGTTCACTGCAGGACCATTGGTCAAACCCCTTTGTAGGACGATACAATCTTTGCACCTTATCAAAATCTTCGGCTGTTGGTCAGAACAAATTATAAAAGGGGGACAGTACTTTATGTGTTTACAGCACTTCTGTTTGTGAGTTCGTGAGCAACGTTTGAGTCCCTATGCTTGGTGGATATTCTTTGATTTGAATGAAATCGCAGGGTAATCGTTACATTAAATATAGTTGATTCCATTCCCTGCCTAACGGGTAACTACACTCTCACCTACACTTTTTAAGAATAAGATAAATTAAAATCGAACATGGTTATAAAAATGAAAACAATAATAATGATGATAACATCATTGGTGAGAACAATAATATTCTATACCCCTAAACTCAATGTTTATTACTTTTGAACGTACATATTCCAGTACCTCATAATATTTTGTGGTGGCGTCGTAAATAATCAGAGAAATGAAAGGCTGAATCCCATGTCACCAGCTGAGATCGTAAAATATCATATAAATATAAAATGTTAACTGGGGGGCCACAGCGGGCAAACTCGCGTTAGTCACGCAAACAGACATGCACATTCATGCTGACACACCCCACACTGTGACGTCAGTGTACTCAAATGCTCCAATATCACCTCCGATGTCTCAATGATGCCGGCCTCGACTACCTTGTGAATAAAGCCATGGAGCATCCAGAATAGAATATATAAAGGAACCAAGCAACAACTCTTCAAAACCTCCAAATCATGAGCATGGAGGTACCGGAGCTGGGGAGTCAGGGTACGGCAAAACGTACGCCATGTTACCTACCTGTTGTCTTCACATAATAGCTTGATTCAATCATATATATATTAGGAAGGTATAATGTAGAGGCACATTTCTAAAATGAGACTTATCTGTGGTCCTCTTCTGCTGAAGAGGACCACAGATAGTGGTCGAAATATACGGATTTTCTGTCCATCTTATCTCATTTTCCGACAGTGGGTTAATAAGTCTCATATATATATATATATATATGTCTGTATATATATATACAGATGCAGACATATATACATGTATATATATACATATGCATACATATATACATGTATATAGATATACATATATATATATATATATATATATATATGTATGCATTGTTAAAATCGACAGCGTTAGTGAGGTTGTTGATCTTCTTGTGAGTATTCTCCAGTTTTCTAACCAATATTCTGCCATTTGGAGGGTGGGCATAGACCAAGTTGCCAAAATGATTAATTTATTTCAACGTTTCGTCTAACAGAGAGACATCTTCAGGAAATTCTGTAACATAGATAATAATGACGTACAGAAATAAAGAAAACAACATGTAAATCTAAACAATTATACAAATATAGAAATAAATATCAATAAATGCGCAAATTCACACAAATTAACACTATACATGGGCTGATGGGGACCGTTACTTACAATAGTTAAAAGGTCCGATGAAATGACGAAGAAAACTTTTCGCTCGGTGACATATATATACGCACCTAGCCGGCTTGGGTGGTGGTGGAGGGCGGGAGAGGGGGCGGGGGTGGTATCTCATTAATACGTGAAGAAGAGGGTTGGGGGAGGGGTTGGGGGGTTAGGGGGTTGCGGGGTCGGTTGGGGGGAGGATGGAAGGAGTGGGTGGGAGGAGGTGGAGGGGGGGTTTCGGAGAGAGGTCATGCTCGGTAGTAGCTTGGCCGTGCTGCTAAACAAAGCGATGACAGAAGTCATGTTGCATTGGATATTAATGATAGGACTACATTCTCTGATAAACATAGCTTCTAGAAGCTTAAGTTTATGTAGATCCCTATTGCTTGCTATAATCCTAGTGTTTGAAACTAGGTATTCACGGGTGGCTGTTAGGTTATGGTATTTCATTAAGTGATGTTTTATAGCCCCATTTTGTAAATGCATAGTTATTCTCCTACTGAGACTGCATCTAGTAAAACATCTAGTAAACATATTCCAAAATGATGTTAATAGTCCTGTGCATAGGACTATTAACATCATTGTGGAATATGTTTATGAACACGCAGATTTCCCCCCTCCAACCATCCCGAAGCACACAATGAAAGAGATGCTGAAAATCTGCACTACTGAGGCCCCCTTTAAATGTCCAGAGGGAAAGTTGTACGTCCAGCACGACGGGATAGCGATGGGTTCCCCCCTGGGAGTACTCTTTGCCCAAGCGTTCATGTCGGCAGTAGAGGAAGCAGTCTTTAAAGATGACGTCACCAAACCTTCATTATACTACAGGTACATCGACGACATCTTTGTGTGCGCACAGTCAGAAGCCCTTCTCCAGGGATTGAGACTGCGCCTCCAGGAGGAATCTGGTCTTAGCTTCACGACGGAAATGAATAAGGATGGCAAACTCCCTTTCCTCGATATTTTAGTGGACTCTTCTTCCGGGGAATTTACAACGAAGGTATACAGGGAACCTACGAACTCTGAGAAGTGTTTGAACTACAAAAGTGAGTGCCCGACTAGTTATAAAACCAGTGTGATTAGAGCGTATGTCCGGAGGGCTATCAAAGTTTGTTCTTCCTGGCAGGCTCTGCATACAGAATTGCAGCACATCCGCCAGATTCTGGTGAATAATGGTTTCCCTAATAGTGATTTTGATGTAATTTGTAATAAAATGTTGTGTGACCACTTTTCCCCACAAACATCCCCTAAGCCCCAATTCATTGATATATACTACCATAACATCTTCAACAAGGGTTACAAAAAAGATGAAAAAATAATTAAAGACATCATCACTAAGAACTGTCATCCGGCATCTAAAGATAAGGAAATCCGGGTGGTTGTATACTACTCCAACCCTAAAACTAGTTCATTGGTTATAACTAATAACTTAAATAGTAATACTGAGACTATGTCTAAAACTAATTGTATTTATGAATTCACCTGTAGCACCGGGAACTGTGTAGCCCGTAAGACAGCATATATTGGTTTTACTAGATGCAGTCTCAGTAGGAGAATAACTATGCATTTACAAAATGGGGCTATAAAACATCACTTAATGAAATACCATAACCTAACAGCCACCCGTGAATACCTAGTTTCAAACACTAGGATTATAGCAAGCAATAGGGATCTACATAAACTTAAGCTTCTAGAAGCTATGTTTATCAGAGAATGTAGTCCTATCATTAATATCCAATGCAACATGACTTCTGTCATCGCTTTGTTTAGCAGCACGGCCAAGCTACTACCGAGCATGACCTCTCTCCGAAACCCCCCCTCCACCTCCTCCCACCCACTCCTTCCATCCTCCCCCCAACCGACCCCGCAACCCCCTAACCCCCCAACCCCTCCCCCAACCCTCTTCTTCACGTATTAATGAGATACCACCCCCGCCCCCTCTCCCGCCCTCCACCACCACCCAAGCCGGCTAGGTGCGTTTCATTTCATCGGACCTTTTAACTATTGTAAGTAACGGTCCCCATCAGCCCATGTATAGTGTTAATTTGTGTGAATTTGCGCATTTATTGATATTTATTTCTATATTTGTATAATTGTTTAGATTTACATGTTGTTTTCTTTATTTCTGTACGTCATTATTATCTATGTTACAGAATTTCCTGAAGATGTCTCTCTGTTAGACGAAACGTTGAAATAAATTAATCATTTTGGCAACTTGGTCTATGCCCACCCTCCAAATGGCAGAATATTGGTTAGAAAACTGGAGAATACTCACAAGAAGATCAACAACCTCACTAACGCTGTCGATTTTAACAATGCATGCATACAAGAGAATCTGCTCCCCAGATATTCAAATATATATATATATATATATATGTATATATATATATATATATATATATTTATATATATATATATGTGCGTGTGTGTTTGTGTGTGTGTGTATTCACTTGGTCTTTGGATCACGTGTTGTACTCGTGATCGACAGTTATTTCCCTCCTGGAAGAGAGCTCAGAGCTCGTAGGTCCGATCTATGGGTAATGCTATGACCTTGCACACACACACACACCCAACTCCCCGCCCACGAGAGTCAGAGTAACGACCCGAAGCGCAGCGGTACCGAAATAATTTCGGCCCTGGGCAGGATTCGAACCATGAGCTGCGGGCCACTATTGTGGCAGCTCAGTGCTCAGTGTGTGTGTGTGTGTGTGTGTGTGTGTGTGTGTGTGTGTGTGTGTGTGTGTGTGTGTGTGTGTGTGTGTGTGTGTGTGTGTGTGTGTGTGTGTGTGTACAGTATATTTCAAGCAGAACACTGTGCACGTTTACAAATATCGCACTGAATTATACAACTGGTTGTTTCAGAAGGAAAAAACAGTTGTGTAATTCTGAATCCTCTCCCCAGCAGGCCAGACTGCGGTGAAGCTATCATCCAGCCCTCCTTACCATAGGAAGCTGGATCGCATCGCAGATAACTGTCCAGGATGCAATACTTCCCCTCATACTATACAACACATTATAAAAGACTTCATCGTGCACAATCACACACGCCAACGACACAATATACACTCTATAAAGGATTTGTGGGAAAATTCCGTTCCGGCGGTGGTGTTCCTCAGGGGACGGGACTGCTCGGCCAGTCTAGGGAACGACAGCAGCAGCAGCAGCAGCAACAACAACAACAACAACAACAACAACAACAACAACAACAACAATTGTGTGTTTGAACAACTTTTGACACAATTTTTCCACGAGGGAGGGAGGGAGGAAACTGTCCCCCTTTTAGCCCCCCTCTAACCAAGAACTCGATGTAAACATAAATAAATAGATGAATAAATAACTGTAAATAAATAAGTAAATGAGTAAACAAATAAATAGAAATTAATAAATAAACACAGATAAATAAATAAGCAAATAAATTAATTAATTAGAATTAAAAAATATTTGAGAAATAGGGTCTTTGTAGAGGAAGTTCTCGGATGTAGTCGAAACATCCACATTGGCTCTATGTGCACACATAGCCGGGACAGATGACCGTCACCAATGGCCGTTGGGAATCGAACACCTTTGTGCTCGTGAGGTAGGATCGATGAGAGAAAACCCGTGTCCTCGTGTAAATAAGAAATCTGAACAAATCGGAAGAGGACATTTTAGTTGCTTAAATGTTGCACGTGTATCGATGACACCGTAAGAATTTTATTCTTCCCTACCGAGGATATACGTCAGTTAATGAAACAGCCAAGAACTAGCCAAAATAACAGGAAAAAATCTACCAGGTACGGAGGAAAAGTAACCTGAAGCTGGATAATCAATTCATATAAAAAATGGACGAAGAAAAGAAAGGCGAGGAGAAATGGCAGAGTAAGAGGAGAATGAATGGATTCGCTCGGGTACAGCGATGGAGGAGGGCAAGGGTCGTTGAACACGCGAAGTCGACATGCAAGCTTTGTCGCCTGACCCTCTGGCATGGCCGACATTCAGGTGTAGACTCAAGGATCCCAGATTTCTACACTTCCAGGGACACGTGCGCATTCGTGAGCACGCATGCTTGTGTGTGTGTATACATACATGCATGCATACATACATTATATATATATATATATATATATATATATATTTTTTTTTTTTTTTTTTTTTTTTATACATATATATAGTTTTTATACATATATATAGTTCATGTTTATGCACCATCTTCACAGAGTACAGACGATGAAATTGAATCCTTCTATGATGATTTGAGTTAGGTAATGGATCAAGAAAAAAGTAAGTACACGTTGGTAATAGGCGACTTTAATGCTAAAGTGGGGAAGAAGATGGGCGATGAGAAGTGCATTGGTAAGTTTGGAGTAGGTGAAAGAAATGACAGAGGCGAGATGTTAGTCAATTTTGCAGAGAACTACAACATGAGGAAAATGAACACTTTCTTCCAAAAGCGCGTAGGTCGTAAATGAGCCTGGAGAAGTCCAAATGGAACAACAAAGAACGAAGTAGACTTCATATTAGATGAGAGCAAGAGCGTTAGCAATGTTACGGTCATAAATAAAGTCAACATAGGTAGGGACCATAGAATGGTAGGTTGCACAGCTAAATTCAGTTTCAGAGCCGAGAGAAATAAATTGGTTTTAAAAAAGAAAATCAACCTAGCAAAGGTTAAGGATAATAAGAAGGAATTTCAGTTAGAAATTAAAAATTGATTCGAAGCTCTAAGAAGTAACGAGGATACAGTCGAGGATATGAATTTGAATTTAGTCAATATCATTAGGGAATCGGCAGAGAAAGTAGGAAGTCCAAAAAGTATTAGAGAAAACAAATATTCTAAAGCTACAAATTACCTAATTAAAAGAAGGAGGACAATGCAGATAA
>NC_134806.1:3323759-3331259 GCF_046742065.1 Oratosquilla oratoria | reverse complement strand
CCGCTGCCATACAGCAAGCTCTCTTCACCTTTTTAAATGGCAGCTGTCCGATTTGAAAACCTAAAGTGAATTCAAAATTAAATATGATAATATAATCGGAGAAAAAGACGCTACCTCACAAGTGTAGGTCCTTTCATGTATATTACTATTAGGCAAGTGAATACATAACGACCACAAACCAATTCACCGTTACTCCATTTTTTTTTTACTAATAGTGCATGTCTTGATAACTTCATAACGGCGTGAAATATCTATTTGTTTTCTATACTTTTATTTGAGCTATGATGTGAATGAATATGTTTCCATACCAAATGATGTTGCAATTAAGATAGAAACTGTGTATTTTAGTTTTGTCAAATATGTTGGTGAAAATCTATTTTGGTGTGCAACTACCAAGTGTGGTGAAAGCACCCCACGTTTAGAATATTCTTATTTTATCAAAACTGTTTCATGAATTCTTTTATATGGTAAATAGAACTTTACTTGTTATACTTCTCCACTTACTTATGTATCTACTTGAACGTAAACTATGAATATGTAATGAACCAATTTTTATTACACTACAAAAGTATGACAGTACAGTGTTCATTAATGATATCTTATTATCTAAGTGTTATGTTTTATTATTTATGACATTGCTACCATGATTATTGTTATTATCGTTACTTGTTCTTAGCACTTCTAGTGGTGGACTACTGATATTTTTGGTGTGATGCTATTCCCAACCAACCCAACGCCCCCTTGTGGTCACGGGACTGAGTTAGTCTTGGTTAAATAAAGATGTTTTGGAAGGATGGAGAGGAGCAACCTTTATCCCCCGAATGGATAGCTTTACAGAATCATAGGGGTGTTGTTAACGGCCATCACACGTTAGGGAGAATGAAGGACACATGTAGAATGTTTTCCAAAACTAATCTTACGGCACAACTCGCCGAATAATAGCCGTTTGGAAAAAAAATGGTGGGTAAGTGAGTTAACATACCTAAAAGTGTTTCTGAAATGCACAGATGCTCCAAGAACGAATAATACATCAAACAAAATCACAAACGATGACATTAGCGAGCGAAAATATCTTCACGCTGTTGCAGCAAGAAAGGAAATGATGTCATGGAGAGGGCGTGCGGCGGTCGTCGTTTTTTTTTTTTTTTTTTCTATGACCTTTCCCGAGAAAATTCAGTTTGCTAAGTCTGGGATTTGTATTTATAATCAGTAAATCTAAACACTGTGACAAACTTATATGCTATTAAGAATACGTGGTAATGAAGTACAGCAACTCTAGTTAACTGAAAATGTTTTGGTATTTATATAATTAATGAGATGCATTTGAAGACGTTTATGTAAACAGATAATAAAGTCTGCAAACCATAACCGCGACTAGCGGGTTATTTGTGATATAGAGGTCATTTGTATTGTCGAAAGAACCAGAAAGGTAGAGGAAGTCACACCCTTGTATCGCTCACTTTTACCAAGAAAGATAAATGTCGACAATCGTACAAGGTTTTCGAGGAACGCAAAAAGCCATCTGAATCACATTTATCGAATTACGTTGTCGTATTGTGCTGCGTTTTTTTAACGCATTTGAGTCTGTTCCACTCCACGGATTTCTATTTTGCTAACGCTAGGCACATGCGGACAAATTCGTTTAGATTTTGATCTGATCGACGTCAAACAATTACATCCAGTTCAAAAGTAGGATATCCCAACAGTTTAGGGTTTTGTGTCCGAAGTTCTCTCTCAGATTAATAAAATCGTAGAATCAAATCTCCGGAATGGAACATATGGGCATAAGTAGGTAAACACATTATTCTCGAAAAAAGAAAATGGCTTGAAACTAATTCACCCAAATTTCACAATTATACCAGTCACGGTACGGGGCACTGACTGCGTAAATCTAATACAGTCAGGACTTTAGTGGCACCCTCCACGGACCAGAGTCACGCAGCATTGTTTTGATGATTTGAAATAAAATTCAAGTAAAAAAGAATGCTGATAACTTCCAACTCCTACTCTACCTGTTTTCTGTTACTCTCAATAACTCTCCTCTACAACTCCACCTCTTTAGTGTGATATTCTCGCCAAGGATAGAAGTGCTGGTTAATTATTGCTGACGACATACCAATACCATTTTACCAAAGGCCCTTTCCCCATAATAACGGGGGGTGACAGAGTCACAACACACACCCATACCATCAAGAATTACAACCCATTCAACCCCCTCCCCCCATCTCAACACCACTGGAATGAAGGTCATCCCTGTCTCCCGCCGCACTACTCAGGTCAAAGGCGATGCAACAGGGACCTGCTGCACAGCAGGAGCTGGTTTCGACACATTCCTTCATCACATCACTCACCTGATCCATTCCGAATACTTTATCAAGCAGACGGGAAGGTCAGCTCTTTGGGCCCCTCTCTTCCAGGTTCTGAAGACATTCTACGCGTATCCAAAGCCCCCTTTCACCCCATCCACCCACCTCACGTTCCCTCTTGCTTTCAAATTCGTTCCGTGCATTTTTGTTTTCCATACTCAGCTAGTCTTTCCTCATCCATTTTTTTTTTCATCAGCTCAAACTATCTCAATATCCTGATCTTCCCTTCCCGACAATTATCTTCTCACCTTTGTCCTACAATATATCTCACCTTTAGACTTCTTATTCTCCATTCTCGTAACACTTTTCACATTTCTTAAACATTCACCTCAAAAACATTCGGATTCTTCCTTTCTTGCTCTCTTAGGTTCCAGATCTCTGTTCCATACACCATTGTGTGGAAAACCCCTCTTTCATGCAACTTTCTCTTTGGATCTATTTCTAAATACCCATGTCTCATAACACTTTTCATTCCGCAGAGAACTTAGGTCACCTAATGAGGAATATTATAGGCTTATGTCTTGGCTATGTTTAAATGAATTGAGGATCGTGAAGGAATAAATTCATGTGTCCGACGAACAGAGGCGTCAGCAAGAATGTTTTGACAAACTTGTGGATTCCCTGTGGACCCTGGCTACTTCAGACGTCACTCCCATTGTATTGATCGGCTTTATTACAGCTAACGTTCTTCAGTCAGGTTGGATGGTGTACACGCAAGTGTGGGCGAAAGAAAGCGAAAAGGTGGGGGAGAGGTGGAGGTAAAGGGAAAAGAGGGAGACAAGGGGAGAGGATAACAGAATGAAGGTAGAGAATAATATGGAGGGTCGGGGAAGAATGGGGTGGAGAGTGAGTGAGGGACGAGACAAGAAGTGTGTTTTTGTGAAAGAAGGGAGAGAGTAACAGAATAAGAGAGTTGAGCAGAGAAAGTGAGGGAGAAAGAGACAGATAAAGAAAGAACGAGTGGCACAAGGAAAGCAGTAGAGAAAGAGAGGGAGGAGAGAAAGAGAGAAATGTGAGCTTTGGAAGCGCGAAATAGAAGGGTACAGGAAGAGAGAGAGAGAGGAAAAGAGAAAAGGGAAGAGAGAGATGAATGAGAAGTTTTAGAGAGAAAGGGATCTGAAGAAGAGAAGGGCGAGAGAAAGAGAGGGAGGCAGAGAGAGGAATGGAGGGAGAAAGAGAATGGGAGAGAGAGGAGGAATAGAGAGAAACTGAGGGAGTGAGAGAGAGGAAGAGGCGAACATGTTATGGAAAGGGTCACGCAAGAATGAAATCGTCTGACTGCAGCTAGAAGAAAAGGAAAGGTACCATTCCTCTCGGAAGCCAAATTACTCGTACAATCTTTCCTTGAACGGTAAATTAGTGTGTCACCAAACCTCCAGCCACTTCTTGGGCGTTACCACAAACACTCAGCACAGACAATTCTGACTAATGGCATGTATTTAAGATTATGAAATATCCAGTATTCGGAGCGAAAAGTTCCGAATTCTGGAAATTTCCGGATACCAGAATTGGGTTCTGGCGGATTATCGAAATGCGTTGTAATGTCGAATATTGAAGATTTTGCGAATTTTAGAAATGCCCAAAAGAGGGAAGTATATATGGTTCCAAACATCCTTCCACTTACCTGTTCATTTAGAAGTATACGATAACGCCCATACACGCGTGACCAGTAGGATCCATATTCTTGGAAAATAAATACCTTAAAGTAATGTTTACTCTACAGCGGTAGTCTAACGACTGTTTGGTTATTGCCACAATATACATTCCATAAGACTTCTTTTCTATTTCAATATAATTTTATAATATTGAATAATCAATCTTTTGTTACTGAATGAGTTAGATTTCTTCAAATATGTCGTAAATATGAATTCTGTTAACATATATCTTCATTTTTTCTTTCTCAGATCTCTTCCAAGGCTGGGCGTTCCTAGGCTTGGATTCCAATTCAAATCCTCCAGCCTTGGACGAAATCCATCTGAGTTGTTGGAATCCAACCCATTCGTTGACTAGTGTAACCGTAGCATTACACAATACAACACGTAATCAATGGATCGATCGTGTAATAAATGTATGTTGAATAAAGACATTTTGCATTATCCTATTTGCCAATTCCTCACTTGAATATGAGGTAAAATATAAAATGCAAAATATATATTTCTTGCTTTTCTGGCAGCTTTATGTAAAAATGAATAAATAGATAAATAAATAAATGTATAATTTTACCAACATTTGAACCTATTACAAACTTTATTCTTACAGTACTGTATATACACAGCCTGGGTAAGGTTATTACTGCCATTTTCAAAATAAACTAAATATCTTACAAGCTCAGTACGAGATTATTACTATCTCGAAATTCATCCCCAACCAAAATATAAAATCATAAGTGCCTTGTGAGTTAAAAAACATTAATTACATAATATCAATAAGTATTTATTAAGCATAAATAAGTCGAATATACAGTCAATGTATATATGCAACAAAGAATGATAAAAAGCTCGGCATTATGGTTTCCGTAACGTCCAGGCTGTACCCACAACATTACAAGACCTCGTAATTCAGAAACTATGCTTTGGCTAAGCAGTTTGTGACCTTTTATGGGTCATACTGTAAAAAAGTTTAAACATATAGTTGTTTTATTTTATGAGTTGTAGAATGTTCAGAGGTTCTACGAATGTATTAAAAAATACTTGAACATGTATGATTATCATGCAATCTTTATATGTGCAACAGTTCATAAGTTTCATAACTACAGACAATATACATGCACATAATGCACATACACACTCACACATTTATGTATATGTATATAAATATGTATATATATATATAGATATATATATATATATATATATATATATATATATATATATATATATATATATATATATACACGTTCCTTTCTACGTTGTAGGCTATATCAAAGGGAGAGGTAAAGGTTTCCAAGCACATGACAATCATCACTTATCCTGTGTAGTCCTATTTTCAACCGTCACGGCCTCCATTTCAAACCACATGAAAACAAAGTGGTTTAATCAATCCACCTTGTCAGAGCATTTCATTTAAGTCCAACTGCCCTGGGCTTATAGAATGTGAGGCATTATCGACCTATCAGGTTGTCTGCCTCAGTGCCAGCGTCCTTGGGCCTCGGAAATGCAACACAGGTGGTTCCAACAATCCACCGCGCCATCGACCGTATACACCATGAGTGTGCATTGCTTCAAAGTGAAGGAACGCCACCGTGAAACAGTAAATATAATTGAGCTTATCCAGAGTTTGATAACGATTTTCAGGAGTGTGATAGCAGTCATCAAAACACAAGGCTTTTATTAGTGATTAGTGAGGTTGCTATCATTATATCAAACCTCTTTACTTTCTTTTTTGCTTTTCATTTCGTTTGAATTACAATAGAATAAAAAAAAATCATGGTGGAACTTTGTAACAACCTGTTTCTTTCACAGACCAATTTGATATTCCTTCCTTGTTTCAGTGTTTAATCTACATATCTATGGAACGATTTAGGTTATCTTTACACATATCATATATATATATATATATATATAACAATGATAGATGAATAAATAGATAAATAAAAACTATAATAAAGTAAATAATAATAACTAAAATAAATACATAGATATAGTTAAATAACAAACAGGTAAATAGTAAATAATAATAAATTCACATATAACTAATAATAAATGAGAAGCAAATATTAATAAACAAACAGACAAATGATAACAAAAGAAATAAACAAATATGAAATAAATGACAGTCATTATAGCATCTTGCTTAATTGCTTATCTAAATGATTCTTAAAGTTCCGAACTGAACTACATTGCACTGCTTCTGCAGGAAGTTTATACCATTCATTAACTACACACGGCTGGCGAAGTTGTTTCTACACACTTCCAAATTAAATCGATTCCCTGGCAGTTTGGAACCATTGTTTCTTGTCGGATTCTCATTCGGTGTGAAAATTTTGTCACTTTTGATGTTATCAATTCCCTTTGGAATCTTAAAGATATGTATCAAGTCACCTCTGAGTCTACGCTTTTTAGGGAAAACAGATTCATATGTTATAGTCGATTTTCGTACGATATATTTTTATATTTGGAATCAGTTTTGTGGCTCGCCGTTGCAATTTTTCCAATCTGTCAATGTCTTTAATGAGATTCTGTGACCATACGGAAACAGCATATTCCAAATGTGGACGAACTAATGATTTATATAGCTTGTTAATGAGTGATGAACTTCTTTTCTAACTATTGTGTATTTCTGTTTTTCTTTTCTTTTTTCTCTCTCTTTCGCCACATCTCCTATGCCTTATTTATCATTGGTTTCATTATTTATATCTTTATCTAATCAGTCATTTTTGTTATTCTGGTCCACCCATTTTTAGCACGTGTTTTTTTCCTAGAAGAATCCATTTCTTTTCTTGTTTTATTGAACTATTTCCAATCCTCTTCTTCAAAGTACCTTTTCAGTCCTGTACAGTTTGCTTTTCCAAAATTGTATCTCATTTGTTTCTGTGCCTTCTTCTTGCTTTTGCCTTTCCTAATTTCAAAATAGAACCGAGGACTACATGCTCACTTTCTTTAAGTCGTTCATTTGCATCAGTGGTTCAATTGTATCAAGTTAATTCAAGATCAATACCTTGCCTTTATATCTTGTTGGTTCTTTCACCCATTGTGTGATTTTGTTAAACATGATTATACTTAACAGCATATTGTCCCGTGATTCTTCTCTTTCATCTACTTCCTAACTGGTTAACACTTGCGCGTCTGAAAAGTAACCTTCTAAGTGATATAAACTAGACTGGCAAAAAATAAATAAAAAAGTGGTTTAAAACGAGAAGTCGTAAGTTAATCAGACCCGCATATAAAGACATCCACATTAACATATATAAGGTCTGGGAGCCAGAAAATTACTTAGAGCCCGTCAGAAGGGAAAGAATGACGCCTCGCAAGAGGAGGTAATCAATGAAAGGCCGACATCAATACTGTTCGACGGAGTGTTGCATAGTTAAGGAACATACGCCATGATGTTCTCAGCTGTGCCCAAAGCCGTCACTTTTATACGACGTGCTCGAAACTAGCCACACTAGAGGAAACTCAGAGTAGTTTATGCGTAG
>NC_134806.1:3256259-3318759 GCF_046742065.1 Oratosquilla oratoria | reverse complement strand
GCCAGGGCGACATAACGCATCCTTGACGAAGTCCCACCTTTACTTCAAACCACTCACTCTCTCCATTTATAATCCTAACACATGCTCTACTACTCTCATAAAAACTCTTGACAGCTCCCAAAAGCTTTCCTCCTATCCCATAAATCTGCATAACCTCCCACAGTGCCTTTCTGTCTACCCTGTCATAAGCCTTTTCCAGATCCATAAAAGCCCAAAAAATATCCTTCCCCTTTCCTATAGCTTTCTCACATATCTGTCTTACCACAAAGATCTGATCTACACAACCTCTACCCGTCCTAAATCCACACTGTTCCTCACCAATTACTCCTTCTGTTCCTCTCCTAATCCTCTCAATTAAGATCCTCCCATAAGCCTTCCCTACTACACTCAACAGGCTAATCCCTCTGAAATTACTACATTCACACTTGTCCCCTTTTCCCTTGTAAAGAGGAACTATACAGGCACTTCTCCAGTCCTCCGGTACTCTACCCTCTCTCCAGCAAAACATTAAATAACCTCACCAGCCAGTCCACCATCACTGAACCTCCCTTTTTCAGACATTCTGCATGGCATCCATCCAGACCAGGTGCCTTACCTGCTTTCATCATCTTTACAACTGCCTTCACCTCATCCTTCCTTATTTCTCCTCCATTCTCCTCACTCATCACTCTCATTTTCTTCGCATTTCCCACTGCAGCTATCTTTCCTTCCCTATCCTCCTTCACATTTAGCAACTCCCTAAAATATTCTGCCCATCTTCCCCTCACTGCCATCTCTTCCATTATCATCTCTCCATCTGTACCTTTTACCTTTTCTTCCCTACTTGATTCGCCTCCTCTTCCTCTCTTAATTTCTTTCCAAAACATCTTTTTATTACTTTCAAAATTTTCTGTCATACTCCTACCCCATTTCACATCTGCTCTCCTCTTTGCCTCCTTTACCTTTTGCTTTACTTCTCTTTTCTTTTCTTTGTACGTCTCATATGACTCCCCTGTCCTCTTTTGTAACCAATCTGTGAATGCTCGCTTCTTCTCTTCTACAACCTTCTTTGTTTCCTCATCCCACCATTCACTACCCTTTCTTCTATTTCCCCCTGTCCTTCTTGTTCCACACACCATCCTTGCACACTTTAAGACTCCCTCCTTGAACCATCCCCATTCCTCCTCCACACCCATCTCTGCTCTATCCTTTACTCCCTCCCACTCCTCCTTCAGCTTCTTTTCGTACTCCTCTCCTTTTCCTTTTCATTCAAGGAGTTCACTCTAAGAACCTCCCTACCTTTTGTCCCTTTCCTCCTTCTCCATCTATCCTCCACTCTCAGCTTACCTTCCACCAAAAAATGATCTGATATTCCCCCACCCTCTCCCCTTAGCACATGTACATCCTTAACTCTTCCTATCATAATCCTATTTACCACTACATAATCCATTAGCGCTCTATCTACCACCCTTCCCTGCACCACCCTCTCCCATGTGTACTTATGCTTGACTTTCTTCCGAAACACTGTATTTGCTATCATCAACTCTCTTTCTAGACACATTTCCACCATCAACTCTCCACTACGATTCTTTCCTGGAACTCCACACTTCCCAACCACTCCATCGATTGGACCATTTCCCACCCTAGCATTAAGGTCTCCCAGTACTATTACATTGACATTTCTTCCTAAACCCTCTATGCACTCATTTAAATCTATCCAAAAGGCCTCCCTTTCTTCCATGCTCTTCTCACTGCCAAGCCCATATGCACTTACAAAGACCCACATCTCCTTTCCCAGTTTCACCTTCATCCACATTATCCTTGAGGAAACCTCCTTCCACTCCACTACCTGTTTACCTATCTCCTCACTTACTAGAATAGCCACCCCTTCCCTCCCTCGCCCTCTCTTCACTCCTGATAACCTCCCACTTACACTCCCAAACTTACACTCACCCTTCCCTTTCAACTTAGTTTCACTCAAATCCAACACATCCATCTTTCTTCTCACAAACATACTACCTATCTCTTCCCTTTTACTCTCATCTGTACCACATCCACGCACATTAAAAGACCCAAACCTTAGGGTGCTGGCCCGAGGCCCTCCAGCACCCCTTATGCCTTTCCTTTTCTTTTTAGGAATCTGCCCCTTGGGGCTACAGGGAGAAGGATGCCTAGTCCCTCTCCCCGTCCCTTTCTTCTCGCCTCTTACGATCCAAGTGGGAAACTTGGTGGTAGTATTCTTTTCCCCCACCACAGGGAATTCCCCCATCACAGAAAGAGAATACTCAGAGAAATGGTACAGGACAGCAACAAGGGGTTGGGGGACAGCATAACGGAGGGACAGTCGTAGTGTAAAAGTGTCATCATTTCTCTATGAACAGAATTTCTTCTATCATAGACAAAATGATGTGTGGCTCTGGTCCGTAGGGGCGCCCCATATAGACCCTAAAGTATCGACTGCATGCTACTTTGCCACAATAACAAGCAGCCAATACCCCAGACGGGGTAGTTTGAAAAAAAGATCAACTTTCGTTAATTTTAGTCTTCATTGTGGCTTATTAAAATAATGAAAATGAGCATAGTGATACCAGTAGTAAGAAGCCTAAGCGTAATGCTGCTGAATTAAAGAAATTGTAGCGAAACTTAAAAACGGCGTTCGTGTGACCGATCTAGTTAAACAATACGGTTTGTTATCTATGATTTCCACGACAATAAAGCAGTCACTATGATAACGAAACAGAAGTCTTGCGTGCTAGAGGAAGTAGAAATAAATACTAGTTTGGAGTAATGAAAAACAATTAACTGGTGATAGTGAAGCTGTAATTTGTGAAAAGGTTAGGTTGTTACATAGCGATTTGTTGAAACAATCACCGAGTACAAGTGAAGAAGTCGAGGATTTTTAAGCTAGTAGTGGGTGGTTCGAAAGATTCCGAAGACGAACTGGCATCCATAGCGTGTAAGGAACTCGTTAAGGTCTGATAAGAAACCTCATTTCAGGCTTTGTTGACGAGATTTCTCGTTCATTACTTGTATATGGTCATCTAAATGTTTTATTTCAACGAGCATCAAATGAGCTACCAAACCTTAAAATAGACAAATAAAAATTCCTCAAATGCCATCTTTAATTGTGTTCGCTGGAGAGCAACGTGTATATCCATAATATACAGATGTATTAGTTACTTGTTAATGTAGGTATTTTACAATATTTAGTTCTCGGGACCGTTAGTTACCTGTTTCAGCAATAATACAGTTACTTCTGTTCACGTATGTATTTTACAATGTTTAGTTCTCGGAACCGTGGTTTTTATGTGACATGAAAACGTCTAACTTGCAAAGGGATTGCTTATTCTATGTTAAGAAGAATTTTCTGAATAACATTCTAATATAAGATTTGTGTTTATTCCATCGCTTAGTTCACTTACCAATCTTAACTTTGAATATGGTGGACAATTCAATTGGTTGCATTTAATATCATTTTAACGATACAGTTTAACTTTACATTGCAGTTACTGTTGGGGTAATATTCAATGTGCATCTTCGCACAAGAAACAATATTGTGATTCTGCATTACAAATGAATGGCCTCAATGGCAAGTCCAACCACTGCGGGCGTCAATTACCAGCTTTCAAGGCAAGATAAACACCTGTTTGAGCCGGGTCAGGCGAGGCGACTCCGCTATAGCACTTCAGGCGAGAGGACGTTCGTTTTGCCATTTTCTTTATAAATAAACCAGTTTCATCACAGGTGAAAACCTGGTGTGGGATGTAGCCTCCACTTTCTATTAAATTCATTAATTACAGTCAGCCTGAAGGAAACTTGTCCAGATTGTGTCCCAGAGACTTTGATGGGTTTGAAGGAGCAGTCAAGGTGGTTGATTAAATCGTTTCCATGAGCGAGTATGGTCGACGATGCTAGTGCTGGGGAAGAACTCGCCACAGAAGAGCTTGTTGCAGGGTGAACAGAAGAAGCCCATATATGAGAACCATTCATCATGGGAGGAGGTTACTATTCCTAGCGCTGTTATAAAGAATATGTAGTTAGTGTTGCATGCATTTATTGAGAAGCACCACCCTACCAAAGTTGTAGCCAACAGATAAATATTTTTAGTGACAATGCTATGTCACTTCGGAAAATTTCTGCAACAAAGAAAAAGAGAATTTTTAGATCAATTTTTTTGTGCACAAAGCAGATGATAAATCGGGAGACGAACCACATAAAAAAGTGCATGAAACCACCAAATCAGACAACACGTTTTTGTGGAAGCGGATTCTTCTCAGCAGTAGTCTCCTCCTCCTCAACCGCCACCCCTACTATGAATGAAAAGGACAAGGAGAAGGAGTACGAAAAGAAGCTGAAGGAGGAGTGGGAGGGAGTAAAGGATAGAACAGAGATGGGTGTGGAGGAGGAATGGGGATGGTTCAAGGAGGGAGTCTTAAAGTGTGCAAGGATGGTGTGTGGAACAAGAAGGACAGGGGGAAATAGAAGAAAGGGTAGTGAATGGTGGGATGAGGAAACAAAGAAGGTTGTAGAAGAGAAGAAGCGAGCATTCACAGATTGGTTACAAAAGAGGACAGGGGAGTCATATGAGACGTACAAAGAAAAGAAAAGAGAAGTAAAGCAAAAGGTAAAGGAGGCAAAGAGGAGAGCAGATGTGAAATGGGGTAGGAGTATGACAGAAAATTTTGAAAGTAATAAAAAGATGTTTTGGAAAGAAATTAAGAGAGGAAGAGGAGGCGAATCAAGTAGGGAAGAAAAGGTAAAAGGTACAGATGGAGAGATGATAATGGAAGAGATGGCAGTGAGGGGAAGATGGGCAGAATATTTTAGGGAGTTGCTGAATGTGAAGGAGGATAGGGAAGGAAAGATAGCTGCAGTGGGAAATGCGAAGAAAATGAGAGTGAGGAGTGAGGAGAATGGAGGAGAAATAAGGAAGGATGAGGTGAAGGCAGTTGTAAAGATGATGAAAGCAGGTAAGGCACCTGGTCTGGATGGATGTCATGCAGAATGTCTGAAAAAGGGAGGTTCAGTGATGGTGGACTGGTTGGTGAGGTTATTTAATGTTTGCTGGAGAGAGGGTAGAGTACCGGAGGACTGGAGTAGTGCCTGTATAGTTCCTCTTTACAAGGGAAAAGGGGACAAGTGTGAATGTAGTAGTTTCAGAGGGATTAGCCTGTTGAGTGTAGTAGGGAAGGCTTATGGGAGGATCTTAATTGAGAGGATTAGGAAAGGAACAGAAGGAGTAATTGGTGAGGAACAGTGTGGATTTAGGACGGGTAGAGGTTGTGTAGATCAGATCTTTGTGGTAAGACAGATATGTGAGAAAGCTATAGGAAAGGGGAAGGATGTTTTTTGGGCTTTTATGGATCTGGAAAAGGCTCATGATAGGGTAGACAGAAAGGCACTGTGGGAGGTTATGCAGATTTATGGGATAGGAGGAAAGCTTTTGGGAGCTGTCAAGAGTTTTTATGAGAGTAGTAGAGCATGTGTTAGGATTATAAATGGAGAGAGTGAGTGGTTTGAAGTAAAGGTGGGACTTCGTCAAGGATGCGTTATGTCGCCCTGGCTGTTCAACTTATACATGGATGGGGTGGTGCGAGAGGTGAATGCTAGGGTAGTGAGTCAGGGATTGGAGATGGTTAAAGAAAATGGTGAAAAGTGGGAGGTGAGCCAGCTGTTGTTTGCGGACGACACTGCGCTTGTGGCAGGGTCAGAGGAGGGATTGAGGAAGCTGGTGGCAGAGTTTGGTAGAGTATGTGATAGAAGAAAGCTAAAGATAAATGTGGGTAAAAGTAAGGTGATGAGATGTACAAGGGGTGAAAGTGGCAGTAGACTGGAAGTGAACATTAAGGGAGAGCGACTGGAAGAAGTGGATGGTTTTAGATACTTGGGTGCAAGTGTAGCAGGAAAAGGTGGAGTGAAGGTGGAGGTAGAATGTAGATTGAGAGAAGCGAGTAAATGCCTTGGTGGTTTAAAGAGTGTAATGAGGAATAGACATTTGGGAATGGATGCGAAGAGGAGACTGTATGAAGGAGTGATTGTGCCAACAGCACTGTATGGGGCAGAAACGTGGAACATAAGAGAAGAAGAGAGAAGGAGTTTGAATGTGTTTGAGATGAGGTGTCTGAGAAGTATGGTGGGGGTTACTAGGCTGGATAGAGTGAGAAATGAGGAGGTGAGGAGGAGAACAGGGGTGGAAAAGGATTTGGGAGATAGGGTTGATGAAAGAATATTAGGATGGTTTGGACACATGGAAAGAATGAGTGAAGAAAGACTAGTAAAAGAGGTATGGAAGGCAGATGTGGAGGGAGTGAACATGAGGGGACGTCCTAGGATGAGGTGGATGGATGGGGTGAAGGGGGCTTTGGGGAAGAGGGGAATGTCTGTTGAGGAAGGAAGGGAGAGGACGGAAGACAGAGGTGAGTGGAGAATGGTTGTATATGGATGATGTTGTGATTGCATGAGGAGAAATGGGCGGGGGGTGGGGGTGGGGTAGTATGTGTGAGTAAATTTTGACGCAGCCCGGAGGGATTTCTCCCCGTCCTCGCCTTATATGCAAAGGGGGACGGAGAGGGGGGGTCGCCGATTAAATGAAGCGGCCTTGCTGTGGATGTGCTGTGTCTTGCGACACTGCTTCTGACCCAGGGCGGTGGGCAGGGTGCAGGGATGACCCGTCATCCAGGATTGATTGATTGATTGATTATAAGCGTTCAATCTGGTGTCGTAACTACTAGGTTATTGACACCGAAAGTAAACTCAATATATATTAACTACTGGATAAAATAAAATATGTCCTATATATTAAAATCAGATCAAGTTAGAGAAACCAACATCTTCAATGAAATTGAAAAGAGTGTCTTCGTCCAAGTCTTTTCCCAAAATGAAACTCAAATTAAAACTCCCAGCCCTGTCCCTGTTAAAATGTCTCTCTCTCTGTTCCACCAAGCTAGGACATTCGACCAGCAAATGTCTAACCGTTAGTGGCACCAAACAATCGCTGCAAAAAGGCTGGTAGTTACCACTCATTAAAAAGCCATGAGAGAAGTTCGTGTGTCCAATTCGGAGGCGACACACTGACACTTCTCTTCTACGACAGCTGGATAAATATATCCATGGATTAACAGATTCTGTGATTTCTCTCATCTTATTAAATTCAATCAAAGACCATGAGAATTGCCAGGAAGATTTTATTGCATTCTTAATTTCAGGCTGATAGTCGGTATCTGGAAGGGCCTTGTTAATAGGATGTTTTAATGATCCTTCTTTGGCTAACCTGTCAGCCTCCTCGTTGCCTATTATACCGACATGGGACGGAACCCAACAGAACCTAATTAATTTTCTTTTACGACTTAGTAAAAACATCCATTCTAAAATTTCTGAAACTAATGGATGGGTAGGATTATAAGAACTTAAGGCTTCCAAAACACTCTTAGAATCGCTAAAAATTGTGAAACTAAAACCAGCATGGTTTACTATTCTTTTTAAAGCCATTAGAATTCCATGCAGCTCAGCTGTAAAAATTGAAGCAGAGCTAGGCAATGCTCCACTGCAATTAAAACTGGGAAAAACAACTCCAAATCCAACACCAGCATTGGATTTGGAGCCATCTGTATATATACAAACTGAATTTCTGTGATCTTCAAAGTGGGTGAGAAATATCTGTTTGATCACAGGCTCCGGTATTCCAGTCTTAGATACTTCTAAGCAGCTGCAGTGATCTACATGTGGTAGCCTCCAAGGAGGAAATGCTGAATGCTTTACTGGAAGAACTTGAAATTGGGGTAAACCTAATTCTTCTAAAACATGTCTTACTCTAAGTCCAAAGGGAAGTGGACATGAAGATTTATTATTAAAATTATTAAAATTGCCATTAAAAATAATTTTAAAACTTAAGGAGTTAGGAAGTCTTTGAACTCTAGTCCAGTACTTAATCATCTGGGACTGCCTCATTAAAACTAGGGGTAATTCCCCAGCATCAACAAGGAGACTTGGAATTGGTGAGGACTTGAATGCTCCTGTAGCAATCCTCACCCCAGCATGATGAACAGCATTCAGTCTCTCTAGCTTTGTGCTTCTTGCTGACGAGTATATTTCAGATCCATATAAAAGTTTGGGTAAAACCAGTGCCTTATGCAACTGAAGTAGGTGCTTACGATCAGCCCCCCATTTGGTACAGGAAATAACTTTGAGAACATCCAAAACTTTCATGCATTTTATCTTAAGGTTTTTAATATGCGGCTCCCAAGATAGTTTTGGATCAAATAGCAGACCCAAAAATTTTTGCCTCCTCCACGCATGAAATTCTCTGACCATATAGGTATAAATCTGGGTCAGGATGGTGACCTCTAATGCGGCAGAAATGCATCACTACTGTTTTTGATGGTGAAAAACGAAATCCATGCTCAGAGGCCCATCTAGCTACTTTATCAATTGTCAACTGTAGTTTCCGCTCTGCTACAGACATTCTAGATGCTGCAAATGACAAGGACAAATCGTCAACAAAAAGCGTAAACATTACTTCAGGCGGAATAACGGAAGCAATACCATTGATACTAAGGGCAAACAGGGTTACGCTTAACACACTACCCTGAGGAACTCCTTCTTCTTGTACCGTTAATTTGGATAGAGTATTACCTACTCTAACTTTAAAAAGACTATTTTTTTAAAAAAGCTTTGATAAAAAGTGGCAATTCACCTCTCAACCCAATGTGGTGAAGAACTTTTAAAATGCCATACCTCCAAGCAGTATCATATGCCTTTTCAAGATCAAAAAAGACAGTGATATGATGCTGCTTGGATAAAAAAGCATTGCAGATCGAATCTTCCAATCGAATCAGTACATCAGTACAAGAGTGCATTCTACGGAATCCACACTGAGCAGAAGAGATCACCCCTCTCCGTTCTAGAAACCAAACCAACCTGGCATTGACCATCTTCTCCATTAATTTACAGAGACAAGATGTCAATGCAATCGGTCGATAACTCGAAGGGATGGAGGAATCTTTACCAGGCTTGAGGAAGGGTAAAATTAAAGCTATTTCCCAAACATCAGGAAAATCGCTATCCTTAAAAATTCTATTTAAAACATCCAAGATAAAAACTTTAGTATTATATGATGAGTTCTTTATCATATCATATATAATTTCGTCAAGTCCAGGAGAAGAGTTTTTACTTTTAGATAAGGCTGATAAGAATTCTTTCATGGAAAAGGGTATATTGTATGATTCACTTACATTAGCAGTGAAATCAAGACAACGAGCTTCCTCATTTGAGCGTAATTGATAATACGGTGAGTCAGGGTTTTTGCTAGATACTTTGGCAAAATGCCTTGCAAAAGCTTCACTTACAGTATATTGATCTGATACAAATAATCCGTTAATTTTCAAAACAGGAGGAGGGGAAGGTTTGAATTTCCCAGCTATCTTCTTGATCTTGGCCCAAACCAACGTCATTGGAGTTTTCCATGTGATACTAGAGAGAAACAGTATCCAACATTCTCTGCGAGCTTTCTTTATATGCCATCTAAATTGGGCTCGGGCTTTCTTGAAGCATATAAGGTAAACGGTGCACCTATGCCTACGATATCTGGTGAAAGCAGCCCTCATTGCTTTATGTCTTATAGTACACTGTATATTCCACCAGGGAACAGGCTTCCGACGAAATTTTCCACTGGTCTTGGGAATTGAATGATTTGCTGCATTTATTAAAATACTATTCAAATAAGAAATAGCTTCACTAACTGTTGGCAAGTCATTTACATCTGCCTCTATATTCCTTAGTTCTTTAAAAAGAGGCCAATCTGCCCTATCAGTACACCAACGGGGAGCTCTAGCAACAGGTACTGGATTCCCATTTGAAATGATGATTGGGAAATGATCACTTCCAAAGAGATCATCAAGCACATCCCACTCAAAATCCATGAAAGCATTAGGACTTGCAAGGGATAGGTCAATGCAAGAAAAGGTCCCTGTTTGGATATGAAAATGAGTAGGTTTATTGGTATTAAGAACAGTAAGATCTATATTCTCAATGATTTGCTGAAGCTGTTCCCCTTTTGCATTTGATGTCACATCACCCCAAGACTGGTGCCTACTATTCATATCTCCCAAAATTAAAAACGGTTGGGGGAGCTGATTGTATAAACTAGTAAAGTCACTACTAGAAAATTCTCTATTAGGCGAGAGATAGAGAGAGCAAATGTTATATACTCTAGTTATATTAATCTGAATTGCTACTGCTTCCAAAGGAGTATTCAAGGGTAATATTTTATGAGGAATATCATTTCTGACAAGAAGAGCGCTTCCACCATGGCTTCCTTGTAAAGGGTTGATAGGAGAGTGATGCATAAAGTACTCTCTAGGACTAAATATTTGGTTTTCTCCAAACATGGTCTCTTGTAAGGCTATGCATATTGGTGAATGAGAATATATTAGATGTTTAAGCTCTTCATATTTAGCTCTATACCCTTGACAATTCCACTGCAAAATGGCAGAGAGTTTATCTTATTTTATTTGGAAGACTCTTTAGTCTTCCTTGGACCAGGATTTTTTACATTTTGATCTTTTTCTGGTGCCTTCTTGTTCTTAATTGGCACCTTTATGTTCCGCCTTGAGTTACTTAATGTTCTTTGTTCTTTAGGAACTTTTACCACAGATTTTGGTATGACTTCAGTATTCCCAGCTGAGACAGATGACTTCTCACCCTGGACCACTGTGCCATCCAAGGTAGGTTTGTTAGATAAAACTGAAGTCTTAGGCTGAGCTAGAGCACAACCTAGGGCAGAATTATTGGCCTGCACTGGAGCGCAAGCCATTATAGAAGTCTCAGCTTGCTCCGGAGGGCAAACCGAGACAGAAGCTCCAGACCGCACAGGAACGGTAGCCGGAGCAGAAGTCCCAGCCTGCTCCAGATCACATGCCGAGACAGAAGTCCCAGCCCGGACCGGGGATGAGGACGGGACAGGGGTCCCAGCAAGCACCAAAGCACTTGCTGAGACTGAAGTCTCCACCTGAGATACAGGACAGGTAGAGACTAGGGAATGTTTGGAGGATTTGGGATCCTCCAAATCCATTTCATCATCCAACAAGTTAAACGTATTTTTAAGACAGATTTTTGATGAAAGAGATTCTTCTCTTTCATCACTCAAGCGTCTCTACATAAGTCTATTATTTGCAGGAGTAATTTCGGAGTTTTTAGGAATGGTCAATTTTGAATTAAGGCTCTTCTCATGTGTAGATACGTCATCTGATGTGTTGGGCATTCTATTATTCAAGGGCTTATACTTATTAATGATGGAGGAGAAACTTACCCCTGGTCGAATGAACATAGCGTTTACTCGTTGTCTAGCCTCTTTAAAGCTCAAGTGTTCTTTTGCTCTTAGTATCTGAACTTCTTTTTCAAAAGTAAATTTATCACATTTCTTTGAGCTTGCGGGGTGATCTTCACCACAGTTGATGCAGTGTGGAGAATTAGAGCATTCACCATGAGCTTCTAAACCACAATTTTCACAGACTGCATTTTCACCTTTAATTGTTCTCCTACAAGTCCCAATCACATGACCAAATTTTTGGCAATAGAAGCACCTTCGACATGATGGAATATATGGTCTAACATTCAGTCGAAGCCACGCAGCCATTATCATGTTAGGTAGCTTCAGGAGATCAAATGTTAGAACGTACGTGGGCAAGGGTGTTAATACACCACCTATGTTCTTCTTCATTTGTTTCACATCTACTACTCCCTGGTCTTTTAGCTCCATTTGGATTTTTTCTTCAGAATATCTAAGTAATTCTGTAGATCTTATCACGCCTTTAACTTGGTTCAGTCTCTTATTGTATAAACAATCTATTTCTTGACCATCTAGCGACGAGATATTTTGGACTTTATTGCTATCATCAGGTGATGCAACTTCTACCAGTAAACTGCCATCATTCATGTAAGAAATCTTTGGTTCGATGCTACATTTCATCTTGATTTCGCGATTGACAGAAAACATGTCAAGGTCCCTCATTTGTTGTCCTTCTCTCATTTTCAGAATCAAAAACTTGGCATAGTTGTTGGGTTCAAATTTTCCTGGCGTTATCTCAATTTTTCCTGAATTGCCTTTCCCTGTCCTCCTGATCCTAGACCTAGTGTCAGTATCTGATAGAGTAGGGAAATAAGGCTCTAATGTCATAACATTAGAGGTCTTGGAAGAGTCTAAAACTGTGTCCCTATTCAAGCCAGAGTCGTCAACAGAAGGGGGGGTATTGTTCTCCATAAGAACGGGTTTTCAAATATTCGACCAAGTAGCCTTCCACCCACCAAAAATCCCATGATTCGGAGCCCAACAAGGGAGGGATGTGGCTTGTCATGTCATGTAACCATCCCTAGAAGCTACTACCCGGCTATACACATGATCCCCAGCACCTAAGGCGTCCTCAGTCCGTCGAGATCGGACCCAGTGCTGGGAACCATGTTTGACATAAGACTTTCCCCTCGCTCGCGCACGTCAGGTACTCAAATTCTAAGGGTGGAGAGGCATGTCAGTCCTCTCCACCCTCCAACAAATCCAAAGAGCAGTCCAAGCCATAGTCGAAAAGGGAGCAGAAGTCGTACACCGTAAATCAATTCAGAAAGAAGAAGAGGAGAGAAGGAATAAAAATTAGGAGAAAGAGGTAAAAGGTCCTAACAAAATTAGTTGAGCAAGCAACTGAAGTCCAAAAATAAAGCATCAGACTCCAGTTGCTTGCCCCTAAGCCCCTCCACTGCGGCAAAGAGTTAGGAATTGGAGGGGCCGTCATCCAGGAGGTGCTCAGATGAGAGGAAGGGTGGGAGGGGTGTGGAGTGTATTTGGGGATGTAATGGGTGGGAGTGTTTTTGTGCCTTTCCCTTTTTGGCTACCTCCCTTGGAAGGGGGAAAAAGCCTTGGTATATGTATGTATGTATGTTTATTTTTTTCTATAATTAATGTTACATGTAATTTATGAGCATTCTAAACAAAAATACACATGAAAAATACCAAGTCTCTGACTCTGGAACAGAATATTTGTATTTACATTAATTTCAGTAGGAAATTTGGTTTAGACTCACGACCAATTAGGTTTGCAACCAGAGTCCAGGATAGGGTGGCCAGACGTCCTCCTTTGGGCCGGACAGACCTCCTTTTGAGCACTTTGTCCTCCATCCGGCGCAAACTCACGCCGGACGTGCATTTGTCGTCCTTTCTTGGGGTGTGACAAAAATAAATTAATAAACAAATAAATAAATAAAAATGAATAAATAAATAGAAATGAATAAATATATATATATATATATATATATATATATATATATATATATATATATATATATGAATAAATAGATAACCCTAGGTATACAATAATGCCGTACAATTTAATTATGTGACAGTACCCAGGCCAAGGTCAACGTCGGAACTCGGCAGCCGAAGTAGACAGGAACTGCACAGGACCAATGATGTGAACGTGTGATTGCATGATTCACATCTCATACATTGGGCTGCAGTCCTGAAGTGACCACGGTGCAGTGTGGTCTGGCAATTAATTTATGAGGTTAAGGAGTCGGAAAATGCCGAAAAGAAAGACTTTGTTTAACTCTGACTGGGCCAAAGAGTTTGGCAATCAAGGTGAGGATACATCTAGTTTTTGTTTGTGTTGTAACTTATTAAGACATGCAGGGTTTTTTTTTCGGTTTCATTAGAAGTGAAAAATAGTATTCATTTTCAGTTTTATTATTATTATTATTATTATATATATATATATATATATATATATATATATATATATATATTATATATATATATATATATATATATATAAAACTGTATATTATAATCATCGATATGTAGTGTCCTTTTTGAAATTTAGAAATGGCCACCCTAGTCCAGGAACTTATTAAGTTCACGAATTGAAATTCCACGACATATACATTTATATATATATATATATATATATATATATATATATATATATATATATATATATATATACTACTACTACTATAAAGTAATGTCGTAGCACATTGATGAAATAAACTTTTTATCCCACAGTCGGAGAAAAGAAGACACTAATGTCGAACGTTCTGTATATTTCGATCACTAACTGTGACCCTCTTCAGCAGAATGAATACATAGTGGAAGGCATATGCTTATATACAAAAATGTGAGGTGACCTGAGCTTGTTCCTATTCTCACCTCACATTTTTGTATATAAGCATATGCCTTCCACTATGTATTCATTCTGCTGAAGAGGGTCACAGTTAGTGATCGAAATATACAGAACGTTCGACATTAGTGTCTTCTTTTCTCCGACTGTGTGATAATTTTTTTATATATATATGTTGGTATATAGAAGAAGCATAGAGCGAAACCGGTCAGGAATAAACTCAGTAACTCGGAACTAGACCCGTGACTTCTTTTTCCACCTTCATTAATATATATATATATATATATATATATATATATATATATATATATATTCGGAAGAAAGTACATTGGACTAGTCCTTTGAAGTTTATTCTGGGGTTCGTCTTCAGGGTAATACAGTGGTAGCAAAAGGAAATCTATATAAAAGGGGGTCTCCCTCGTACACTGGGTTAGGTAACCCCGGTAACCGTTACATTCCAGAAAAATACAAAAGTTACACATCACAAAGATTGAGCATAGTATAACCCGAAAATAACTCCAAATGGACCCCATATCACATAATTCACACATCAACACTAGTATCATAAATAGCATGGCAAATGAAATCTTACACTAAAATATGTAAACCTGCCTAACAATAATGCGAAGTTCCAATACGATTTAGCTAAAGTCGCCCGTAATGCGAAAGATCAAAAATAAAAAATTGTAACATAAAAATATGCAATACAACAATTAAACGAACCCAAAGAGAGTAAATAAGAAAAATATAAGAAAGGTAGATGAGTGACGTACCAAGATGGACAAAAAGTCCATATGCCAGGATGCACAGCAATATATCCAATAAAATGAAGTTGACTACACAGCGTGTAATAACCACACGTCTTGGGAAAAATCCCACAAAACGTAATCAACTGAACCGCTGACTCAGAGTAAACATAGGTAAGATGGCAATTATATACCCCCCCCCCCCCCCGTCACTACTTCCTGATGGACATAACGTATCCTAAAATAAGCTCACGTCAGAAGACGGAATCCCATAAATTGAAAATAATAATCATGTGTACAGCTAACACAGACCTAATTGATTTAATGAAATTACGGTACTCTCAAACAAATGCACGGGTTAACTCATCCCCCGAAATACATAACACATTAGCCATAGAAAGGACATAAAGAGAGCACGAGGAAATAGAAGAATGGCTAGCCGCAGGTGGACCGAGTGTCCACACCACTGATCTAGATATAACTGGATCACGGATCGCTGTCGAGATTATGAGGTCGGCGGCAGTCATGATGTTAGTACCAAAACAAAGTCGCGCCACGCGATCACTGATCTGATACAATTACAGTTCTCGGCAGCTTTCGCTCCCATATACATATTCAACGATCATTTTACAATGCCAACTTGTGCTGCATTCAACTGCACCAACCGGAGAAAAGGTGGATGTGAGCAGTCCTTCCACTCGTAAGTAAATTAAAGTTTTATTACCCAAAACATCCCGATACCCATCAACAAATGATGAGGCCATCAGGAGCCATAAAATGTTGCCCACCAACTGTTTTGTTAAGTGTTGTCATGTTAATGCTTTGTATTTATTATCGTAAGAAATAGAGATCTAGCAGCAACCCATTTGTCACGAATGTAATCGTGGCAATAGCAGGATAGATATTTATCATTTAAAAATATCTTATAAGGCTCAAACGCTGTCCAGAGCTGTGTAGGTGTATAGAACCAGTTGTTCTTCCTGATTACATGTGTAGGCTTTATCTATATTGTGAAGTGTGAGGACTTCATATTAGATGGGCTGAATTACTATTCGGGGCCCGTTCAAAAATTATGTAACGTTTTTTCTGGTGAAATTCGACACCCCCCACCTCATGTAACATTGCGTAACACTGGGTGTTACATCTCCCTGTATTACATAACACTGATTACAACTAATTACAACTCGGCACCCCCATCAAGTGTAGGCCAGATCCGCCAAACACCCCTCCCCCTTGACTTCTCACCAAAACATACTCATTTTTATTTGTCCTGTGTGAAATTGTTTACGATTGCATCAAAGAATGAAACATGATATGATGTTTTTGGATTTTTTTGCTCGATATTTATTGCTCGATCTGTTAAGGATATGCTATTTCAGTGCATAATTTATGACATAAATTAATAAATGAATATAAATAACCATTATTAGCGTTGCGTAGCGCTGTTGAAAACACCCCGACATCCTCGTAACGCATCGCATCTACCATGCACCCCCCCCCCCCAGCGTTACATACTCTTTGAATGGCCCCTTACATGTTCACCACTTTAATGCTATATTTTACTATTTGAAACAATTTAGATCATAGATATGACAATTTCTCTATCTTTCCACATGTTCGACACAACCCCGGATTCTAACCACATCGTCAATTTGATCAAGTATATCGTCACGTGCTTCTGCAAAATCAGGCTCCATCATATCTCCAAATTATATTCTCAAAAAGTAACCGGTGTCAAAGTGAGGAAGGAGTTATCAAAACTTGTTTTATTCAAGCACCAATAACGATAAGCAGTACAGTAATCAAATGTTATAGGGATATTTATTCCGTTAAATGCTAGTATAGATATATTATTATCCCTATAATATTTTGACTATATATCATTATCCCATTTGTTGTCTGTGTAACATTCCCTTGAAGTTATAATATATACTGGAATTATAATTTGTCAGTGCCAACTCATCCATATACATGCACAAGTTTATGTATATAAATGGTTATTTCTGCTAGAGGTAATAAATATCAATATATTGTTTTATTGTGATGATGCTATTTTGATATACACCTTGTATATGTATGTACGTACGTATGTATGTATGTATGTATATGGAGGGCCCAGCAGCGACGAATTGTGTGGCCATTATATACCCAATCATGCTTGGATCACAGGCCACGAGAGTAACACGACAGCTCCCATGACACTGATCTAAAAATGGTGTTATAATGACCGGCGGAGCAGTTCACACTAGCTGTTTTGGTACTTCCATTATGGCGGCCATGTCCCGCCTGCCGGCCTCACTCCTGGGGCAGCCCACGGCCCGTATACGATATCCAGGTGTTATATAGATCAGTGGTCCACACGCCAGAATGCCCCGCGAAACATTCATTGATCAAATCTAGTAATTACAACATATCAAAGAAATAAACGTGCGTGTGTGTGTAAAAGAGAGGAACAGTTTACTGTATGATATGTGGAGTTGAAAGCAACAGCATTTTTGAAGTTATTTAACTTTTTCTGGTATCCTCAATATCTCTGTTGGCATTCTTTTCTTGAATTGAGTGTGCATAAACTAAATTAAAGTAATCGTCCATTTATTCAATGAAACGTTGAATAAATGGAAATTATGCTAATCTAGTTAATGCACTCCCAATTGAAGGAAAAAATGCCATCAGAGATATTGTGAATTCCATAAAAGGTTAAGTAACTGCAAAAATGATGTCACTTTTAAGGGAACGTCACCAGCGATCATTCGAAAAATTCGGGTACATGAGCGATTTTAGGTAAACATTTCAAAAGAATCTCTATGGTGGTGGCAACACTCATACAAAGTTTACAACTGTATTTCGTTCCTATTTTTTAAACAGCATAAAATAGATAAGATATTAGCAACCTTTGGCAACCCCATTGCATTAAAAATATTCTGTATATTAAAATAGCGTCAACATTTCTATAGCTATTGCTACAGAATTGTGTTTATGGAGGTATTTGGCAACTCCTCCCACCAGCATACCCCACAAGTACAGTAGACAGGGCACCAGTACTCTTGAATAGGTCAAAGTAAGGTGACGTCGCTCCTGGCGCTCTCACCGTACGCAACAATTTTGATTCTTCGCCCTGTATTGTTGCTGTGGTCATGGAAAAATTAACAAGAGAGTGAAGCGGCAGAATAGAGAAAGGGCCTGTAAATCCCTGAAATATAAACAAGGAAAAAGAAAGAGGAGAAAAGTAGAGCAGCTGCACCCAGCACTCCGCAAGCATCTACTAGCCACGCCCACTTTAAACCTCCTCCACCCACGCCACACCCTCACCTCATCAGCAAAGGGTAAATTACAGATTTGCTATACATCACAACCATCAAACAAATGGTCGCGAAAATTTAAATCCCCCGTCCTGTAAAGTTTATGTTTTTGTTATTTCTGTTGTAATATCTTCGGTTATTCTTTATGTGTTTCTGTCATTTTTGTTTCATTTGAAAGAAAACACCATGCTCTTTATTTTATAAAATAAAATAAATTTTATGTGTTTTTATTTATTACACCTGAATTTTGCAGCAATTTTTAATTATTCAGAGAAACAAATTGATAAAAAAAAAATCAGAGACATTAGTTTGATCAAATGTATTCAAAAGAATTTTTCCCCAGACTCTAAGCTTTCATTTTGCACCAAACTGAATGATGTGGGAGGATTTTCCATTAAGTAATTAGAGCTTCACAAGAGCTCACTATGTATTCACTAAATATTCACTATGCCTTATATATACATGGGAAGAACACAATACCCTGAAGAATTATACACTAATGTAAGGGGTAATTATACCTAAGTTTATTAAATACATATTTGAAAATTTAATTTCACCTACTCTTATAAAGTGATGCAACACTCCCTTAACTTCACATGTTATATATACATGTATATATATATATATATATATATATATATATATATACACACATGCATACATACATATACCAAGGTTTTTATTCCCCCTTACATGGAAGGTAGACAAAAAACAAAGGCATAGAAATCATTTCCACCCATTCCATCCCCGACATACTCCACTCCCCTCCACCCTCTTCCCTCCCTCTTATCTTGGCACCTCCCGGATAACGGGTCATCACTGCATCTTGTCCACTGCCTTAGGTCAGAAGCAGTGTCGCAAGACACAGTATATCCACAGCAAGGCAACTTCATATATTGATGACCCCCCCTCTCCGTCCCCTCATGCAGAAAAGGAGAAGACGGGGAGAAATCCCTTCAGGCTGTGTCAATTTATTTCTCATACATACTCCCTCACCCCCCCACCCACCCCCACTCCCGCTCATGCATTACAGCATCATCCATACAGCATCGTCAGCAAACAACAACTGGCTTATCCCTCACTTTTCTCCATTTTCTTTAACCATCTCTAATCCCTGACCCACTTCCCTTACAATCACCTCTCACACCACCCCATCCATGCATAAATTGAACAGCCAGGGCGACATAACATATCCCTGATGAAGTCCCACCACCTCAAACCACTCACTCTCTCCATTTCTAATCCTAACACAAGCTCTACTACTCTCATAAAAACTCTTGACCGTTCTTAACAGCTTTCCTCTTATTCCATATATCTGCAATACCTCCCACAGTGCCTTCCTGTCTACCCTGTCGTAAGCCTTTTCCAGATCTATAAAAGCCCAAAATACATCCTTACCTTTTCCTAAAGCTTTCTCACATATCTGCCTTACCACAAAAATTGGATCTACACAACTCCTACCTGTCCTAAACCCACACTGTTCCTCACTAATTACGCTCTCTGTTCCTCTCCTAATCTGCTCAATCAAGGCCCTCCCATATGTCTTCACAGCTACACTTGACAAGCTGATCCCTCTAAAACTACTACACACACTTGTCCCCTTTTCCCTTGTAAAGTGGAACTATACAGGCACTCCTCCAGCCCTCACTTAAACAAACATTAAATAACCTTACCAGCCAGTCCACCATCAATGTACCTCCTTTTTTCAGGCATTCTGCATGGCCTCCATCCAACATAGGTTCCTTACCTGCTCTCATCATCTTAACAGCTGCCTTCTCTTCATCTTTCCTTATTTCTCCATTTCCTCACTCATCTGGGATATTGACTGCATGTTATTGTGGCAAAGTAGCATGCAGTTGATACTTTAGGGTCTATATGGGGCACCCCTTTGGACCAGAGCCACACATCATTTTGTCTGTGATAGAGGAAGTCTTTGTTCATAGAGAAATGATAACACTTTTGTTATACTGTGACTGTCCCTCCATTATGCTGTACCCTCACCCCTTGTTACTGTCCTGACCATTTCTCTGAATATTCATTTCCTTGTTTTGCCTACCCTGTGGTGAGGGAAAAGAATGCTGCCACTAAGTCTTCCCACTTGAGTCATACGAGGTGATAAAAAATGAGACAGGGATAGGACTAGGAATTCTGGTACCTGTAGCCCCAAAAGGGACATTCCTAAAAAGAGTAAAGGCATAAGAGGGTTTCAGTTTTTTCCAACCAGTACCCTAAGGTTTGGGTCTTTTAATGTACGTGGATGTGGTACAGATGAGAGTAAAAGGGAAGAGATAGGCAGTATGTTTGTGCAAAGAAAGATGGATGTGCTGGCATTGAGTGAAACTAAGTTGAAAGGAAGGGGCGAGTGTGAGTTTGGGGGTGTAGTTGGGAGATTCTTAGGAGTGAAGAGAGGATGAGGGAGAGAAGGAGTGGCTATACTAGTAAGTGAAGAGATAGGTAAGCGTGTAGTAGAGTGGAAGGAGGTGAGGCTGGGAAAGGAGATGTGGGCTTTTGTAAGTGCGTATGGGCCTGGTAGTGAGAAGAGCGTAGAGGAAAGGGAGGCTTTTTGGATAGATTTAAATGAGTGCATAGAGGGATTAGGGAGAAATGTCAATGTAGTGGTATTGGGAGACCTTAATGCTAGGGTAGGAAATGAATCAATAGACAGAGTGATTGGGAAGTATGGAGTTCCAGGAAAAAATCATAGTGGAGAGTTGATGGTGATGTGTCTCGAAAGAGAGTTGATGATAGCAAATACAGTGTTTAGGAAGAAAGTCAAGCATAAGTACACATGGGAGAGGGTGGTGGATGGAAGGGTGGTAGATAGAGCATTAATGGACTATATAGTGGTAACCAGGAGTATAGTAGGAAGAGTTAAGGATGTACATGTTCTAAGGGGAGAGAGTGAGGTAATATCAGAAAAATTTTTGGTGGAAGATAGCTGGAGAGAGGAAAAGGCCAGACGGTAGGGAGGACTTACAGTAAACTGCTTAAATGAGAAAGAAAAGGAGGAGTATGAGAGGAAGGTGAGAGAGGAGTGGGAGGGAGTGAAGGATAGAGTAGAACTAGGAGTGGAGGGAGTGGGGATGGTTCAAGGAGGGAGTCATAAGGTGTGCAAAGATGGTGTGGAACAAGGAGGATGGGAATAGATAGAAGGAAAGGTAGTGAGTGATGGGATGAAGAAGCAAAGGGTGTAGAAGAGAAGAAGCAGGCTTTCATAGATTGTTTACAAAGTAAGATGAGGGAATCATATGAGAGGTACAAAGTAAAGAGAAGTAAAGCATAAGATAAAGTAGGCAAAGAGGAGAGCAGATGTGAAATGGGGTAAGAGTATGACAAAAAAAAATTGAAAGTAATAAAAAATGTTTTGGAAAGAAATTAAGAGAGGAAGAGGAGGCAAATCAAGTAGAGAAGAAAAGGTAAAAGGTGCCGATGGAGAGATGATAATGGAAGAGAAGGCAGTGAGAGGAAGGTGGGCAGAGTATGTTAGGGAGTTGCTAAATGTGAAGGAGGGTAGGGAGGGAAAGGTAGTTGCAGTGGGAAGCACTAAGAATATATATATATATATATATATATATATATATATATATATATATATATATATATATATATATATATATATATATATATATATATATATATATATATATATATATATATATATATATATATATATGTATATATATATATATATATATATATGTATATATATATATATATATATAAACTGTATATATATATTATATATATATATATATACTTTTTTTTAACAAACTGAAGTTGAAATACATTCTACATAATATATGTCAAGCAGAATAACTCTTAAATCCTCCACAATATTCCAATTTCTCTACGAGTCAATTTTGAGATACAGTACTTTGTTGAAGTCTTTATCTAGATATAAATACACAACATCCACATTTCTTCAAAAATTCTCACACATCATACTGGTCTGGGACACCAGTCTGTACAGGGTCTAACAGATAAATCCGTACAACTTCTTATCACATGTTTTAAGATTAATATCTCGGGTTATAATAAACAGAGAGTTATGAAATTTTCAGTATATTTAGAAAAGGCAATAAGAACAATGATTTCATTCAATGTAACCACCTTCAGCTGTTATGACGCTTTCAACGCATTTACGAAACTTGGATACAGCGTTGATGATCTCAGACTTTGATAATGAACCCACAGCCTTCTTGATGTCTGTCTTCAGGGTTGTTATACTTCTGTGTGGCTTGTCACATGCCTTGGCCTCAATTCGCGTCCAAAAATAATAATCTAAAGGGTTTAGGTCTGGCGAATTTGAGGGCCACAACTCTTTGTTCCAGAACTGCACATTTGACCCTTCGAGAAGGTTGGTGGTCCTCTTCGCTGTGTGGGCTGGAGCCGAGTCTTGTTGGAAGACAAACTGGTTGCCACTAGCCTTATCTTTCATCCAGGGTATTATTTTCTCTTCTAGAACTTTGCAATAGACAACGGCATTGACTTTCTCCTTGTTGTTGAAGAAGTGAGTGAAGACGTCCCCCTCAGTTGACACCACACAGAGCACCATGACACTTGCTGGTTTCTTCGTCATTGTCTTGTGTTGAACCTCTGAGGATGAGGAGGCTATCCAGCGATCATTCCGCTTATTGAAAGTCGCATCAACCGTGAAAATCTTCTCGTCGGAAAAAAACTTGATGACTGAGCCATTCGACTTCATCCAGTTCAACAGCTTTTGGCACCTGGTCAAGCGGATTTCTTTCATTTTTCATGTCAAAAGATGTCTTTTTCCTTGTGAGAATGAGGTTAATCCCAATTTCTTTAATGCTCTGTGAATTGTCATTGTGCTGACACCTCTCTTCTTTGCCAATGTCGATAATGGTAAGGCTGGATTTGCATTGACACTTCTCTTGAGACCAGCTAAAAAGCGAGGTGTTAGAATTCTGCCCCTTCTGGGCTTGTGAGCAGCTGGTTGGTCTTCGCCGGTCTCATCAAAACGTTTACAAACATCGTAAACAGTTTGTCTGGAGTATTTTAGCATCCTTATTATGGCGCTAGGAGTGTGACCCGCGCGACGAAGTTCGCATATGGCTGAACGTTTGGCTTGTTCCATTGCTTAATGTTTATTGCACCGGTGCTAGTATACAACTGGCTAAATTATTAGACAAATGGAAGTATCTGGAAACAATCAGAATTGCCATATGTTACTTTTTAAGTGCTTAAAACCTCTTCAAAGTTTGTACGGATTTATCTGTTAGACCCTGTAGGTCAATGGTTTCTCCTTAATTGCTCCTTTATGCCTTGGTGCCACATTGTTTTCCAATTTTGTTGCATTTTCCTTTCATTTTATGTACTCACAATTGTGCAATGATTCTTGTCTGCCAATTGTACCCTGCATTTCTACAATATCCAGTTTGAGGTCCCATCAGCCCTGGAGCTTTTTATGCAACCAATCTTCCCAGTAGTTTGTGTAATCCCCTTTATATCTTTTTAACGCAACATCATTCTTCATATATCTTTCCTCCAAGAAATAACTTTCTTTAGTAAAAAAAAAAAAAAAAAAATGGAAACTTGTTCATATGTGTATGTGAAGAAATTTTCTATGGACTTGTATTTCTTTAATGTAAGGACAAAAATAAAACTTCAAAATGGCCCCAATGAATCATTTATTAGATTTTTTGAATGGATCAAAAATATAACTCAGCTTCTCTTAAATATTATGCCACTAAAGGAACTCTGAAATCAACACATAATCAATATAATTATATGATTTCAAAGAAAAAATATTTATCACTGGTTTCTATCATATACCGGTACATTCTGTTTAAATCTAAAACTAAATGCTAAATGAGCAGAAATAGTAATGCTACATATCACAAGCAACTTCCATTATAAAGTACTGCACTCTATATCAACTACCAGTACTCTGAAAGCTGCAGAATCAAATCTTTTAGTGTTATACAAGACATGAAGTAAATCCCCCATCCCAAGACTAAATTATAAATTTTGTTTTCTGTTACACAGAAATGAAATAAAAAAAGACAATCTCACAATTCCAGTATAGCTTCAGGAGATCTACTTATGTCTGTATCAATGACCTTATTGTAAGCAAGACTAGGCCTAGTGGAATGTCATAAATGAATACAGGACTATCATGACTAATGTCAATATAAGACCAGTTACATATGTATATTCTAAAAAGGCATCAAGATTATAACTTTTTTGCAAAATGGTAAACCATCTTTGAAATGCTTCAGCATGTTTCCATCAAAAGTATTGATTACACATTATTCTAGTTGACAAAGAATTTATAATATCAATCATCAATGTTTACAATGAAAACGGAAAAGTAATTACTTGTGATGAAAGGGTAGGAAATGTTATGTGCAAGTTAGGGAAATGGAAGCTAACCATTCATAAATACATACATACATAAAAACATACATTGTGTGTGTGTATTTACCTAATTGTAGTATACAGGAGAGAGAAAGAGAGAGTGTGTGTGTGTGTATTAACCTAGTTGTATTACACGGGAAGGGGAGCTATGCTCGTAGTGACCCATCTTTGCATCTCAGCATCTAGTTTGTTCTTAAATTCTTGGTGTTTGCACACACTATTATTTTATCTAATTGTAGTATACAGGAAAGGAACAACACTCGTTGGGTCCTGTCTCCTACTCTCCTATTTATCTTACCTTGACTCAAATTCATGTACAGTTCCAACTTAGACTATCCTTGATTTCCAATTGCTATATTTAGATTTTAATTCATGCATTGTTGCAGCTTGGGCTATATCACCTTCTAAGCTATTCCAAGTATTTATGCATCAATATGGAAAACTAGTTCTCATCCATTAGCCATGTGATCTTTCTTAATTTATTTCCATGACTTCTTAAAGCCCTCCCATCCTTAATAAAGTTATCTCTTCTCTCAATGCGGTCTATCCCCTTTAGTGACCTGAATATTGTCATCATGTCACTTCTTTCTCTTTGATCTTTTAAACTGACAGACTCGGTGCTTTTAGTCTTTCCTTATGTGGTTTATCTGCCAGGCTGAGGACCAGTTTGGTTCCTGCACTTTATATTCTCTTGGTCTTGCTTATATCCTTCACACTTTGTGTGTGTGTGTGTGTGTGTACAAGTGAGTAATGTATGGAGTAAGGCCTTCAGACAAAGGGCCTGTAACCTTTCCCAGAACAAGCGAAGTCAGCAAGAGGGGAGTTTCTCAACATGAGTGTCATGTCACATGCATGTGGATCACATGTGTGGTTGGTGTGGTTAGACAAGGTTACAGGCCAAGAAGAGGAAGAGCAGGAGTGTGGAGCAGACTTCCTTGTGAAAACAAATACCTAAGTCAATACCTACAAAGCAGGTTGAGCTGTGGAGTATCAGCAAAAACTGCATAGGAGGAAAGGATGTGTACATAGATATAAAGGAATTTACCAATGATGGAATGGGGTGTCTGATTTAGAGAGTATTGGATTTGCATTGTAGGGTCCCAGGTTTGTGTTCAGCTTGCTCCTACTAATAAACACAGATGTGAATGAGTACCAGCATTTGCTGGGGAGCTAAGACAGGGCTGAAAAGAGCTGGCCATCCTACTCCATTACCCCAAGGTCTAGTATACACATCTCTTTACAAGAGAAAAATTATGTCCCTACACTATATAGCAACTTTGCCTTTTTTACTTAGTGTACACAGATCTGTCCCTGGGGAATTGTGGGATAGCGAAGGAGTTGTGTGGGAATGAGAAAGGTGTGTAGTGATGACAAGCATTGTAAAACAATGGACATAACAGTGAGGTAGTTTATATGATTGTGAGAGGGAAAAAAAAGTGAGTGCACCAATGAATGATGGCTGGTGCTGAAGAATGGCATTTCAAGGCTGACAGGTTGCATCCAAATTTACTGGAAGATCTTACAGATAATACATTCATAATGAGGAAGTGCTCAGCAGAGATAATGAGACTGTAATTTGTAAAGGACCTATATGGAGGGAGATGTCAAGTGGAAAGGAAGGTATAACCTTACACTGGATGGAATGTTTGGTATAAGGAAGGTATTTGTGACAGCAAGATTGAGTGGCTATATGGTGGTTTTGTTTATGTATGGTAAAAAGGAGGATTATTTGGTTGAATGAAAGACAGACTGTGCAATGGATGAGGGGATGTGTGAAAATAAAAGAAATTAAATGATAATGGGAAACTGAGTGTATGAAAGAATTCAAAGTGGTGTATGGTGCAAATGCCAAGCACTGGATGGAAAATCTGATTGCTATGTACCTGAGCAAGAGGCTATGTGGTTGAAGGATAAAATATGTAATGGATTGAAAGGTTATGTCATGAGGAGAGGGATTATGTAAAAGATAATACACAGTGGAGGGTTTACTGTGCTGTAGAGGGAAAAACTGTAGGTTGGAAAATGTATTTGGATGGCAGGAGTGGCAGTGACTATTTGCCTGATTGTTCATACATTACTGCAGTGGCAAAGGTTGGCACAGGGGATTCTACTTGATGGAAAGGACAGTGGGCTGAAAGAATAAGCAGTGAGTTGGAGGGAATTGTGGGCTAAACAGAAGGACTGTGTCCTGAGGGAAGGAGCTGTGGGGTGCAGGAAGGAAGTATAGGAGGAACAAAGGAAGGACAATATAGTGGATACAGGGACCATACAATGGAAGATTGGACTATATGGAAATGGTATGGGACCAACCAGTTGAAGGAAGAGGCAGTATTAAAGAGAGACCTGCTGAAGGGTTAAATGATGTAGAATTTCTTGTACTGATGCAAGCGAGGTGCTGGACTTAAATTAAATTGTACAGTGGGGTATCAGTAATCTTCATTACAAACAACTTATTCATTCAGATCATTGATACCTTTTTTGGTTCGACATTTTTACCTGAAAATCATTCATTATGATTTTACTATAGTTAAAATATCACCAGACTGCAAAAAATATCTGGAGCACTGTCTAAATAAATGATTTACATATTTCTTGTATACATTTAAAAGTCTCAATTCATTCATCTTCTCATTCTAATCATACATACAAGTCCTGCTTTACCATTATCACTACTAAACTGGAACATTTGTATGGTTCCCAAAACAGAATTAAAATTAAGTACATTAAACATTATCCATTCCCTGAACTGCCAGTTCCTCTTGATTTTTTGGCCTAATCATGTATACATTGATTGAAAACACTGAAATATTTCTATAACTGAAATTCATATTTTACTATAATAGTAGGCTAGATACTGCAAACTTAATATTTAAGGCTAAACCATCTTGGATCTGGTCTGGAATCCCAACTTGTAATTGTCTTGTGTGATACTGGTCTGGAAACCCAATATGTAGTTGTCCTGTGTGATGCTGAAGTCTACATTTACATTTTGTCAAAATTGGGTTCAACTAACTTTTGAGACTATTAAATCTTATCACTAATATTTTTCCAAATGAACTTTAAATACAAATTATAAACTAAAGATTAATGTAGTCACTTAAGTTATTTGGGAATTAAATTAACCAACTATGCATGTATCATAAGTGTAAACAGTACTCCTTAATCTTATTATGCATTACTAATATAAAAAAAATACTACACCTATACTTTGATATGAATCCATGGTATGCAAAGTTGCACTATCCAAATACCTAAATAAAGTCAAGTCAAGCCAAGCCTGTGAGGATTTCAACTGATCATTGATTTGATCTGATCAATTGGAGGTTTTGTTCTATAAGCTATATTAATCACCCCACACACATGTTACAAATGACTCTTGGAAGTCTTGAATAAGGTAATTTACATGGTGAGAAAAACAAATATTGCCAGCTAGTTAACAACTTCAACTTTAGACAATGGCACTCAAATCTATATATTTTTTTCCTTACTAATGTCAAGCAAATAATATAATTGTTTGACTCAAGGACTACCCACCCCCAAACTGCTTAAGGGTTAAAATCTATCACAATTAACTGTTACATCATAGTGATTGTCTTTACATATCTTCTACCATCAGGTGGTGTTATTTAGCTGAGGGAAACTTCTCCATAATTTAAAAGTTAACCACTGCTGCAAAGAAAGTATGGTTAACAAAACTTGTGGTGCAATATGGCCTGTTTGTAATGAACAAAGCTAACACCATAGTCTAAATGTGAAAGAAAAAGGAAAATGCTGACAATTCAGTATTTCTATTGAGACATCAAAACATTTGGAGCACTACTACTAATTGTTAGCACTAAAATGCATATTTACCTAGTTGTATTTTGTGGGAGGAGAGCTATGCTTGTAGTGACCTGCTGTTGTATCTTTCTGCATCCAGTTTTTTCTTAAAGTCATGTCTGTTTACCTAGTTGTATTTTGCAGGAGAAGAGCTATGCTCATAGAGACCCGCAGTTGTATCTTTCCGCATCCAGTTCTTTCTTAGTCATGAATAGTTTTAGTACTCACTGTTTTCTCTTTCAATTTATTCCATGTGTGTATTTACCTAGTTGTATTATACAGGAAGGGGAGCTATGCTCATGGTGACCCGTTTTTGTATCTTGCAAGATCAAGTTTGTTCTTAAATTCTTATTTTGTATTGTGTGTGTTTGTGTTTGTGTACGTATGTATGTATGTACATGTACTAAAGGCCTTTTCCCCTTATATGGGCAATGGCAATTATAATACACAGGAAGATACAACTCCTATTATCATCTGTATTCCAATATCTGTCTTTATCATGAAATGGAAACAAAAGGGACCAACAACAAATACCTACATGTGGTGGTACTGCAAGATTAACATCAGAGTTATCTGCTGCCTGTCTTAAATCCATCAACAACCTGGACCCCACTGAAGATACAGCCCCAAGGAACTAATATTTGGTCTCCAGACCAGCCCCAAGATTTCCCTATCACCTCCACCTTTTCACATAAAAAGAGATGATAAATGGCAACAACTTCCTTCCTACTACTACTATAAATCAGTGATACAGAAACAGAAATAGTCCCACACTAATACAAAACATATAACAGTCCAGTATTTCCTCCCAAGGAGATCTATGGAAGAAAACAGTGATTGTTGTCAGCCACTGTGGGACTGTGGATTTCCAGTCTATGAATCCTGAGGCAGCACTTATCATTATTACAGTGTGTATATAGGCTCATTATACATCTGAGATTTCTGACAACTCTTTATCAAGTGAAAGTGGTAAAGCCTGTCTACTGCAACATACTGTTCCCTTTTATATTAAACACTCGGTAACAAAGTTGGGTTGCCTAAAACTGCAATCATTTGAACTAAGTAAAGATCTCATGACAGTTACAGATAGCTATTTCTCCATAACCTATCAACAGAGTACGAGAAATTTCATGCATATTGAACAGGTGCAATAATTAATGCATAAATGCAATCTTACAAGAATAAAAGTTTTTGGTGTATTTACATATTTGTAATATACACAAAAGGAGCTATGCTATTCTGGGGTCCCATCTTTTAATCTCATTCTATCATACTTAATTATAAATTTGTTTATGGTTTTAGCTTGGAGTAAACCAATAAGGCTATTCTAGTTTCTTAATATCCTTCACACATTTTTTTTTTTCTTATTTGTTCCCATGACGTTCTCCAATCCCAAACCAACAGATTTTTTTCAGTTTTGTATACTCCTTCAATGACCTGAACATCACAATCAAGCCACCTCTTTTTCTTTTAATGATGGCAGGGAACTTCAAGTCTCGTGGTTTATCCGTAAGGCTGAGAACCAATCTGGTTGTTGCTCTTTGTATTCTCTCAGTCATGTTTATGCCTTTCACCAATCTATGGTGGATTAGGCCCAAAGATTTTTTCCATCAAGTAATTCACTGATCATCTTTTTGAGCTTTTACCTGTTTCCAGTACTTTGCATTTTTGTCAGTGAAATTAATTTCCCAGTCCTGGCTCCAAGAATATACAGTATACTGTCCAGATTTTCTTATAATAATTTAGTCCTCCTCATTTTTTATTCTACTCATGATCTTTGCATCATCTGCAAACATGTTAGTGAAGCTTGTGCCATCCATGTTATTTACATACATCAGGTCTTGTAGGACTGATAATCACATCTCTCAATCCTGTCATTTTAAATCCTTTAGAAAATCTTTCAGCCAATCACACAATTTACCTTTAAGTCCTCCAGTTTTGCTCCAATTTCTATAATAGGTGATTGTGAGGCTTATCCAAGACCTTTCCTAGATCAAAATACTGTACACATGACACCCAACCATTCCTCTCTTGCAGCACATTAACCATTCTTGAGTACAAGTTTACCAGTGCAATACACTTAATCTTTCAGTTCTGAAACTGAATCACATTGTTCATGAAAATGTTCACATCTTCAAGGCATTTAACCAAACAATCTTTCACAATTGGTTCATACAATATTGCTATTATGTTGGGTAGGGAAATTGGTCTGTAGTTGAGTGGTATTCCCTGACTTCCTCATTAATGAATAGGTAACAAGCTACCCTTTTCCTAATGCTGTGGCAGTCAGTGTTTGCATTCATTAAGTATCCAACTTGAGATCTCATCAAGCTCTGGAGTTTCTCATATCTAGTATTTACCTAGTTGTATTTTACGGGATGAGAGCTATGTTCGTAGTGACCCGTTTCCGTATCTCTCAGCATCCAGTTTATTATTAAAATCGTGTATAGTTTTGACATTCACTGTTTCTCCATATAGTTTGTTCCAGACATCAATCACTCTATGTGGGAAGCTATTCTTTTTCAGGTCTCTTCTATAAGTGTCCAATAATATGCATACTTCCTTCATTTCCACATTTGTAGCTCTAAACCCAACATTATTATGCACATCTCCCTCCTCTACAAGATTATTTTCCTTAATGAAAAATTATCAGAAACTTTTGTTAATTCAGCTTGGGTTACCTCTTCAAAGACTTTACCATCCAAACTTTCCTTGGAAATTTATTCTTTGTCTCAATTTACTATTGATAAAATAGCAAAGAATTGAGGTTCACATTGGAATCTATAGATACCATCATTTTCAAAATTCTTCCTATATTCATTTGTAATTATTTCTAGATTATATTTGTCTGTTCTATTGGTTCTTCTCTTTTCCAGTTTCCTCGTATCATATTTTCCGCTTTTTTTTTAGTGTTTCACAGTTTTTATTAAACCAATTCTTTATTCAATTCTTCTTTCCACTTACTCTTGGCACATGTTTACTTACCATTATCTAATTGTAGGAATATACACAAAAGGACACTTGTGGAGCCCTGTCTCTTTTTCTCCAACTATCACACCAAGTTTTGAATCTGTTCATAGTTTTAGCCTGAGCTATATCTAATCTATTCCTGGAGTTGATGCACATATATAGAAATTGTGTTTTTTAATATTCTTTGGACATTAGTTCTTCTTCATTTGACTTCCATGACCTTAAGAAGATCTTCCATATCAAACCAATTTTTTTCTGTCAGTTACAGAGATAATAGGGAAAAACAAATTGGTATTGAATGAGTGTAAAGTGGGTGAAGGGTAGGTTCTTCCCTTGGCTAGCTACCTCCCTTGTAAGGGGGATGAATTCTTTTGGTATATAGGTACGAGTTAGAATGATAAAGCATGTTGACAGGAAACCTTTCAGTCCACAGAAATCAGATGAAAACATAACCTCACGACATATTGCTTAATTGTATATCCAGTTGAACTTTTGAAGTGATGTATCAGTTTTATCTGTTCCCTTTAATGATATGAACACTATTATCAAATCACCTCTTTTCTTTCCCTCAAAGATGGCCAGGCCAGAGCTTTGAATCTCTCCTTAATATCTTCTGGCATAAAAGTTCATTTACCACACTTTGCTCTAAGCATAAATAGTCCAGATCTTTTTGTAACAACTTCCTAATATTTCATTCTTATGTTATGAATATAATTTACAAACATGCTTGTGTAGCTTGCCATACCTTCAATCATGTAATTTATGTTGATCAATAATATCGTACCAACTCTTATGAGACTTCATTTGTCATTGCCTTCCACTCTGACATCTTATCCTTTACTACTATTCTTATGTATATGTGTATGTGCATACATGTATTTACCTAGTTGTATTTACCTTGTTGTAATATACGGGAGGGGAGCTATGCTCGTGGTGACCCGTCTTTGTATCTCTCCGCATCAAGTTTTATCTTAAAATCTTGTATAGTGTTAGCACATACTGTTTTGTTGTCTAATTTGTTCCATGTATTTATCGCTCTGTGTGGGAAACTGTTCCTTTTCAAGTTTTTTCTATAACTATCCTTTTTCAATTTTTTTCCGTGTCCTCTTGTTTTACCGTTGTCCCACATTAATAGGTCGTTCCTGTCTAAAACTTCCATTCCTTTCATTATTCTGTAGATAGTTAGCACACATAAATGCTTCTTTTAATATCTATATTCTTTCAGAAGAGCAAAACCATTAGAACTTCTACACTGTTGGGATATCATGACAATCCCTTACTTTAATTTATGATAATTGAACCTTCATAAGTACAGCTCTACAGCACAAAGAAGCCTTTGATTTGCTGTTCATAAAAGTGAAGTGTGAAGCAGCAAACATCAAGCATACACTTACAAGCATATAGACATGTATACATGCATGCCTAAACTGTTTTTTTGCATTCCAATGAAATTTTGTTTAAGACACCTTTTTTACCATGAAAAATATAGAAAGAAGTTCTACTGTTTTGAGATACTAAAGTATAGTAATTCTAACCTACAATAGGGTTTCTGACGAAAATAAATGCCCAACTGAATAAAAATACAAAGAAAAGAATGGGGTCCAAGATTTTTGGGTTTTTGTTATTTTGAAAAGATTCATGCCTCTGGAGATTCTCAAAACAAAACTATGAGATTCAATGTTGCCTTGAGTGAGTAATTTCAAGGAGTAATGGGTGCTTGCATGTGGTGGTCCTATGGGATCAATGTGGGAGACAACTGTCTCCCATATCAAATGTCCAAAACTAATCAACACCTTCATCTCCAACTGAAGATCCAACCCCTGCAGTTGCCACTTGGTCCCTGGCCAAAGATTTTATCTCAACTCTATTTCAATTATTTGATGACAGATATGCCACTTGTACAGCAGACAGCAGTTAATACTTCCTCCTGAAGAGATCTTTGGGTGAGTCCAAAGACCACAGCTACCTGTCATGGGGTTGTGGGTTCCATGTCTGAGAAACTCAAGACAAAAACTGACTGACTGATATTCCTAAACATGAAGGAATAATAATGATAATAAATCAAAATATGGCACTATTACTACGACTACTATTTGTGACTAAAGAACTGTACTTGCCCTAACCCCATAAGGACTAATTGCTTATGTATGTTCCTTGAGATAAAGACATGGTCATTTTCATAATTTAACAAAGAATTTCATGCATGGAACTTTGAGGGCAATTTCACAGAAATTACAAAGTCCAGATGTAAAACAATTACATCTAGAATATAGTAAAATGGCTTGTACTTGGTTGTACAAATAATTTCTCCCATGTCATTCAAAATACTGACATGTGAAAAAGATGACAATATTTTGATAATATAAAGTTGCAACACTTGCTATATGGCTTACAGAAGTGATTTTGTACCCTCACAGCCTACCTGCACCTTCTCCACTGGTGAAACAATAAAGAAGACACAAAGACAGCAACATTGCCCATCATTTTCAATGCCATTTCAACAGAAGTGGACATACTAACCCCACCTCCATAAAGAACTGTGGCCCCAAAGGACTGGTACCTAGTCTCCAGATTATACCCAGAAACTCATTCTATTTGCCTTACTACTTCTCTCCAATGATCTCCCTCTCTTTTGTTTTGTTTTTTCCATATATGAAGATCAGTACCCTGGTGCCTGCCCTCCTACACCTAATAGAGACAGAGAAACCAACCCAGGCCCATACACATGCCCAACATATACAAACCAATCAACTTTTCACACACAACCATCAAATACAGCATATACCACTCATGTTTCCACCTTACATGTACTAAACTCTCAAACACAAATGAGTACACAAAGAATTGGAACTGCAACTGTCACACAGCACATACACACAAAAACACACCAACACAAAAGCAAACCCCAAACATTACTGGAATCACAAACACATGGACCTGCTTCAATTCCTACATAGATACAACATACACATAGTTCAACTCATAAAACTAAATTAACAACACAATCTACACAACCTACATTCAGTAATTACCATACACAACAGTAAGAAAAGACAACACACAACAAAAGTGTGAACCCAAAACACTTATTGCACAACAGAATATCTTTCTCCAACAAAATAAAAGAAACTAAACACTAACAGACACAACAACAACAATCTTAATCCAAACTACATATATATATATATATATATATATATATATATATATATATATACATATACATACATACATACATACATACATTAATGGCTTTTCCCCCTTATAAGGGAGGTAGCCAAAAAACAAAGGCATAAAAAACACTCCCACCCATTTCATCCCTAACATACTCCACTCCCCTCCACCCTCTTCTCTCCCTCTTATCTTAGCACCTCCTTCTATATATTATATATATATTTACCATTCCACTCCCATCCACCACCTTTGTTTCTCTTATGGATGAAGGGTCATCCTTGTCTCTTGCCTATTGCCCGGGTCAGAAGCAATGCAGCAGGACACAGCACATCCACAGCAGGTCTGCTTCACTTACACTTTGATCCCCCCCTCCCTGTCCTTTCATGCAAATAATAGAGAAGACAGGGAGAAATCCCTTCAGGTTGCATCTAACTATCATCCATACACAACCATCCTCCACTCACCCCTATCTTCTACCTTCTCTCTTCCTTGATCAACAGACATTCCCCTATTGCTTAAAGCCCTTTTCACCCCATCCATCCATCTCATCCTCAGTTGTCCCCTAAGTTCACTTCATTCACTTCTGCTTTCCACAACTCTTTTGCTAATTTTTCTTCACTCATTCTTTCCATGTGTCCAAACCATCCAAATCATCTTTCATTAATCCAAATTGCCCTAAAATCAAGCTTCTCACAGAGGACACTGAGCTCCTCAACCTACACAGCCCCACACTAACCATCCCAAGACAACAACACAATATTTATTTAAATGGCTTCTGGGCCTGTCTGGTGGCTTTTGTCAGCTATCTGGGAACCATGGGCCTCCCGCAAGACAGACCTGGGACAACAGATTGATTGATTGACAGTAAATGCAAATTTTAAATGCACACCACTCTCCACTAAGGATTTGCATTCTTAAAACAAAAAATTAAAATATTTAACTGAGGATATATGTCCTGAAGGGGTTAAGCCTACAGTATAGAAACAGGAAATGCATACCAAAGTCATGCTTAAATCTGAAGTGACACAAATGTTAGAAGTACAAAAGTATCAAAACTGCTTTGAAGAACTTTGTAATCTATTCACTATCCAGCTGCTGACACACAACACAGCCAGCACCACGATATGCTAAGCATAGTCCATGGTATGCATGTCCACAGGGAAACACTGTTACACCTCCCTCTCTCACAAATGCTTCTTCGGTGAGTTGCAGGTGACAGCATTTGCACCACTCATGCAGAACTGCTGCATGGACTCCCCAGTGATGAGTGAAAGTGGTGTGGATACCTGGGGCTTTGGGAGTTGATGGTGATGGAGGACTTCCATCACCTGTGCTGAGTTCTTTTACCTCTGTATTCTTTTCTTGTGGGGGCATGCCTTGTAGCTCCTTAGATACCTGTTACAAGAATGACAATACTTGTAAGAACAGATTAGTTATGGTGGCTAGTAAAAAAGTCCCCTGATACTTACTACCAAGAAAGATCATAAAAATAAATTTCATGGTCAATAAATTTCTTAGTGGGTGGAGAATGCAAAGTATCACATGGCAAACACCTACCAAAGATAAAAAAAAGTATACAATCCCAAATGGTGTAATACCTTCACTATGGTTGTTCCCCTTTCCACATGTTCTTCTCATCCAAAACATTACCCTACCATCTAATCCAACACATCACTCTCCTGAGCAGATGATCTAATAACATATCTGTGACCTTGGATCTCTCTTGCAAGAAAAGCATACCCACAAGGTGTGGCCACAAGATACGGCTGCCTACCCTATAGATTATTCAGAAAAGAAACTTTGTACTGTCTGAAATAGGAGTATATTGGGTAATATAAAGTCCTATATTCTATGTATTCTATGTGGTGACTGCATCAACAGCATATGATGCTCATTATCAGGTGGATTTGTGTTGATATTGTTTCAGTACTGGGTGGTGACCTGTGCACAGGAAAAGTAATTGTTCTTGTGTATTGAGGTATGGGAAGGTATGCAATAGGAGAAAGTTGAAGGTAAATGTAGGTAAAAGGTGATGATATGTACAAGGGGAGAGGATGGCAGTAGGTTGGAAGTAAATCTGAAAGGAGAGAGGCTGGAGGAAGTGGATACCTTCAGGGTCACATGTGGCAGGAAAAGGAGGAGCAGAGGTGGAGGTAAATTATAGATTGAGAGAAGTAAGTAAATGCCTTGGGGTAATCCCCCAAGGTATTTATCAAGAGAAATAGGCATTTGGGAATGGATGCAGAGATTATATGAAGGGGTGATTGCTGACAGCTCTGTATGGGGCAAAGACTTGGAATTTAAGAAAGGCAGAGAGGATAAGTTTAAATGTGTTTGAGATTAAATGTCTGAGAAGTATGTTAGGGGTTACAAGGTCGGATAGAGTGAGAAATGAGGAGGTGAGGAGGAAAGTGGGGGTGGAAAAAGATGGTGGGTAGGGCTGATGAAAGGGTATTGGGATGGTTTAGACACATGGAGAGAATGAGAGAAAAAAGATTAGTAATAGAGGTGTGAAAGGCAGAGGTGGAGGGGGTGAACTTGAGGGGACATCCAAGGATGAGATGGATGGATGGGGTGAAAGGGGCATTGAACATAAGGGGAATGTCTATTGAGCAAGGAAGGGAGTGGGCAGCAGATAGGGGTGAGTGGAGAACAGCTGCGTATAGATGATACTGTGATGCAAGGATGAGAGGAGACTGGAGATGGGGGGGGGGGTAGGGAGTGGTTATGTGCAAGTGATATTTTGATGCAGCACAAAGGGATTTCAGCCCATCTTCTATTTTTCTGCATGAAAGGACCAAGAGGGGGGGGGAGGGTTGCTGATGAAATGAAGCAGACTTGCTGTGGATGTACTGTGTCTTGCTACATTGCTTCTAACCCAGGGCAGTGGGCAGGATACAGGGGTGACGACCCGCATGACCCTCATTCTTTCTTTTCACCTTACATATGTGGCAACTCGAGTAAGGCACCTCACACTTTCAATGAGTACCACATACGAAAGAAGTTAGACCCATGTGGTCCCACTTCTATTTCTCCATCAAACTTTACCTTGAATTAATTTATGATTTTAAATCAGACTAAGTCCTCTTTTAACCCCTAGAATACAATGATCCTTACATAAACGTCATGAGGCACGAGTGAGTGTATGAGGATGCCAGCATCGGTATCCTGTTTATATTTATTTTGAAGTTGTAGCCAAGTGACCCCTATATTCTGTGAACAGGCTTGATCATGTTTTCTGTGGTTATAAACATTCTTGGAGAAAGAGAATGAGTATAAGAACTGTAACTTTATATTTCATAACAACTGTATTGTGATGCATCATTGTACATCAGGCAGCTAATGTGTGTATGAATATTTGACTCGCATTGACAAGTTTAAAATGTTACACAAGTTTGTGCATATGTTTCTTGATATCCTTCAGATATGCAGTCTTTTTCAATTCTTTCCCACAACTTTGTAACGACCTCCTTTTCCAAACCAAGCCTCTGTCAATTTTCATCTCCTTTTAATGATCTGAACACCACAGTCATATTATGTCTCTCTTTTTCAATAATAACATCTTCTATACTTTTAATGATCTAGTCTTTCCATACAGTTTGATATCTGGAATAGAAAGAGTGAAAACAGGAGTAAAATGAGAAACAGAAAGATAGGAAGTGAGAAAGAGAAGAAAAGAGAAAAAGTGAAAGAAGTAGAGGAGCAAAAGAGAGAAGAGGGTAAAGAGAAGTAAAATAAAGATAAAAAGAAAAGGAGGGAGAAAGAAAAGAGATCAAGAAAAAAGGGAGGGATAGAGAGCAATATAAAAAGAAAAAAATTAAAGAGAAAGAGAGGAAAAGAGTGAGAAAAAGAAATATGAGAAGAAAGAAGATGAAAAAGAGACATAAAATGAGATAGACAGATGAAGAGAGAGAAAAAGAAAGGGAGAGAACATGGAAGAGAGAAAAATGGAGGTAAAAAGAGAATAAGTGAGATAAAAAGAGAATAAGTGAGAAGATAGAACAGAACATAGAAGAGAAAGAAAAGAGGAGGTATAAAGAGAGTGAGAAGACAGAACAGAACAAGGAAGAGGAACAGAACAAGCAAGAGAAAGAAAAAGGGAGATGAAAAGCGAAAAAGAGAGTGAGGAGAGGGAAGGGAAGAGAAAGAGAAAGGTGAAAAAAGGTGGAGTAATAGAGAGAAAAAGAGAGAGAAACACAAAGAAGAAAGAAAAATAGAGGAAAGGAGGAAGAGAGTAAGTGACAAGAAAAGAAAGTGAGAGAGGGAAAGGAAGGAAGATTAAGAACATAAAGAAAAAAAAAGGGAAAAATATATTTGAAAAAGAGGGAGGAAAGCAGAGATAGAGAGAGAGAAACAGAGAGAATGAGAGAAAAAAGCAGCATGAATGAGAGTGAGAGACAGAAAGAGAAAGAGAGAGGAAGGAAGAAATGTTAATGAGGCATTGAATGTCAATGAAGGACCAAATAATAATAATATAGAGCAAGGCATAAATAAAAAACAAAATGATAATATAAGACATGATATTGAAACTCAAAATGTGTCAAAAAGAAATAATCACGAGTTTCTTAAAACTATGTACTTTAATGCTCGTAGTATTAGGAACAAATTTCAAGAAATACAGGCGTATGTCAAAAGCGAAAATCTCGATATGATAGGAATAACTGAGACATGGTTAAATGGTACAGAGTTCGAAGCTGAATTTAATATTGCGGGATTTAAACACTTTCATCAGGATAGAAACCACAAGAAAGGTGGGGGTGTTCTATTGTACGTTAAAAACAATGTTCATGCTTGTATTTTAGAGAAAGTGAAACAGGATGCATATGACAGTTTGTGGGTTGAGTTAACCCTAACAAATGGACAAAAAATGAATATAGGTGTAATATATAGGCCAAAGACATTATCATTAGCAGACGACAAACTGTTATTTCAAGAACTGTCTAGTTTCTGCAACCGGGATTTATTGATAATGGGTGATTTCAATTTTACTGACATTGATTGGATGACCCTTGAACATGGCCATATAGGTAGTCGCTTGATTGATTTTCTTGGTGACAATTACTTAATTCAGCATGTAAAAGAGCCCACAAGATATGGAAACTTGCTCGATTTATTGATCACTAGCCGCGAAAGCATGGTAACTGATGTAGAAGTCGGTGAATCTGTTGCAAATAGCAATCACAATTTAGTCAGATTCAAACTCCTAAACAATTTTAGAATAGATACTTGTGCTTCTAAAATACCCGATTTCAGTAAAGCTCAGTTCATAGAACTACGTCAGGAGCTTCAGCTTACAGATTGGGAGGCAAAATTAAACGAAAGGCCTGTAGATCAGATGTGGGAAATATTTCAAAATACGCTCACTAAGATGATTCAAACTTACATTCCTTTTAAGGACAGACGTCCCCCAAATCAGGCTCGCCCAAAGTGGCTCGACAAAGAAACTGAAAAAAGTATTGCTAAAAAGAGACAGGCTTATAAGAAATATAAGTGCTCGGGTGCATCTAATGACTATGAAAGTTATGTATCAATACAGAGAGATTTAAAAAAGACAATAAGAAAAAGAAAACGACAATACGAAATGAACATCGCTGATAAATCCAAAGAGAATCCCAAAGAATTCTATAGTTACATTAGAGATAAAAAGGTTGTTAGGAATCACATTGGTCCACTATTATCTGCTGACGGTCAACTTGAATATTCAAATGAAGGAATGTGTAATATCTTAAACAATTATTTTAGCTCGGTATTCGTAAACGAAACACCTCAAAGTGAATTCCAAACTGAAACCTGTGAAAAGTCTGGGGTAAACTTACTCACTACGGTAAATATAACAAAAGAAAAAATTAAAAGGTGTATAGACAAACTCAAAGTTAATAAAACACCAGGGCCTGACGGTTGGCATCCAAGAATCTTAAAGGAAATGAAAAATGAGATTGTTGTTCCATTAGAAATTATTTTCAAGAAATCCATCATATCCGGAGATGTCCCAAGAGAATGGAAGCTAGCTAACGTTACTCCCATATTCAAAAAAGGTGACAAAAAGAAACCAAATAACTATAGGCCTATAAGTTTGACTTCGATCGTAGGAAAAATAATGGAAACTATCATCAGAGATGATATCGAATATCATTTAGAAAGTAACCGTTTGATAAATGATAGCCAGCATGGTTTCAGACGGAAACGTTCTTGCGTGACTAACTTACTCAAATTCTACAACACAGTTATCTCCAATTATGACAAAAGAAACAATATAGATTTAATATATCTAGACTTTGCAAAAGCTTTTGATACCGTCCCACACGAAAGACTACTTACTAAATTAGCTTTGCATGGAATAAGTGGTAGCCTATTAGGTTGGACTAGTAATTGGTTGAAAGGTCGAAAACAGAGAGTTGTTTTAAATGGAAAAACTTCTGGATGGAAAAGTGTTGCAAGTGGAGTTCCTCAGGGTTCCGTTCTTGGGCCACTTCTATTCATAGTATATATAAATGATATAGACCATGGACTAAAATCTACTGTTTCCAAATTTGCTGATGATACAAAACTGTGCGGAGTGGCAAATGATCACTCAAACCAATTAGATATTCAAGAAGATTTAGATCAATTACAGCAATGGTCTGAAAAGTGGCTAATGAAATTTAACACAAGTAAATGCAAGGTAATGCACATAGGTAAAAATAACAGTAAGTACGATTACAAGTTATTTGGAAATTCGTTAACAAAAGTGGATAGTGAAAAAGATCTCGGCGTAATTATCAGTAACGACCTCAAATCATCCAAGCAGTGTATTTCAGCCTCTGAGAAAGCAAATAAGATTCTGGGATTGATTGCGCGATCTTTTGATTTCAAAAGTCCATCACTCATTAACAAGCTATATAAATCGTTAGTTCGTCCACATTTGGAATATGCTGTTTCCGTATGGTCACCGAATCTCATTAAAGACATTGACAGACTGGAAAAAGTACAACGGCGAGCCACAAAACTGATTCCAAATATCAAAAATAAATCATACGAAAATCGACTTAAGCACATGAATCTGTTTTCCCTAAAAAAGCGTAGACTCAGAGGTGACTTGATACAGGTCTTTAAGATTTTAAAGGGAATTGACAACATCAAAACTGACCAAATTTTCACATTGAATGAGAATCAGACAAGAAACAATGGTCTCAAACTGTCCGGAAATAGATTCAATTTGGAAGTAGATAGAAACAACTTTGCCAACCGTGTAGTTAATGAATGGAATAAACTTCCTGCACAGGTAGTGCAATGTAGTTCAGTTCGAAGCTTTAAGAATCATTTAGATAAATACCTAAGTAAGATGCTGTAATGATTATAATTTATCTTATATTATTTGTTTTTGTTTTGTTATAATTTGTCTGTCTGATTTTCATTTATCATTAGTTATATGTCAATTTATAATCATTTACTATTTACCTTTTTGTTTGTTATTCAACTATACCTATGCATTTATTTATGTATTTTATTTATTTTTACATTATTATAGTTTTAATTTATTATTAATATGATTTTTTTTTTCTTTCTTTTTTTTTGCATCCGACCTAGATATGGATCAAAAGGTCTCCTGTCGGCATGCTCCGCCTTTGTAATCCTTTGTAAATCCTTTGAAAAAGAGCAATAGGAGTGAAAAAGAAAGAGAAATAGAACAGAAGAGTAATAGAGAGAAAAAGAAATACATCAAAAATGAGATACAAAAAGAGAAAGAAATATAGAAAAAGAGAAGGCAAGACTGTAAGAGAGAATGAGAGATATTTAGAGAGACAGAAAAGAGAAAGAGAGAAAATGAAAGATGTGGAGAGAGAGAGAGAGAGGAGGGTTAGGAAGAGGAAAAAAAAAGTAAAAATAAATGAGAGAAATAATAAAAGAGAAAAAGAGAAAAATAGAAAAGGAGAAACAAGAAAGAAAAGACAGAAAAAGAAAGAGTGAGACCGAGAAGAAAGTAAGACCAAGACAAAGAAAAAAAATAAAATAAAGAAACGGAGATGGACAGAAAGAGAAAGAATAATGAGAAAGGGAAGCTTAGAGAAAGAGTGAAAAAGAAAGTGAAAATGAGAATATAGACAAGATAGAAATAGAAAGAATGACAGATAGCAAAACAACCAAAATCAGGTGATATCTACTACACAAAAATTAGTTTTGACGGTTTTGGTTACTAACAGGCACATAACCCTATCAATAATGAAAAAAGCTCTGTACACCAATAATGATAACAAAATATGCATTCAAGTGCTTTGTGCAGGAGGAGACATACAGAAGACAGTACAAGTTGCACTCACTTTACTGGAGAATAGGTATGGTGAAGATTTTGTAAGACGATCAATTAAAGTATGACGGACACCTGGGCCTCCACCTTCAACAAGGGATACTAATATACACCAGCTATACACCCTGAAATTAAAAGTTACATATAAATTAATCTCAGTTTCACTTACTCTGATATTGGTTTCTTCAACAAGTTAGGTACATACTTGTTTTCATCACATCCTATCACATATAAAGTAATGATCATGTAATTCAAATGTAGTAATTCCGAAGCTACTTACTTTTGTGACAGGGTTCCTGGAGGGACTTGATCCTGGACCTGACTGAGGAAGTTCAGGGTGAGAGCCGAGCCACAAAAGCGAAGCATCAATATCACCACAGCTTCCCAAATCTCCTGGACAGTAGTGATATCTTCAACAGACCTCTTGCTATCAAGTTCATGAACAGGACTCACAGCAGTTACTGGACTGTTTTTCTCCTCCCTTATTTGCCCTGTAGTTTCTGTGGACTTTGGTGGGGAGCTGTCATAGATATAAGTATCTATATTCCCATTAACTTGTGAATGTCCATTCACGAGAGGTTGATGGTGTCCATTTGTCATTTTACAAGTTCCATTTCCAGTGGGTGAATGAGGCGAGGAAGTACTATGAGGCAATTCAAGCTTACCATTACATTTATAACACAGAATATATGAGCCTTGTGATGGTGTCATTAATGTAAGAATAGGCAACACCTTCGAGAAGTCTTCTTCTGGTAAATACTCCATAGCCAGTCGCAAAATTGTTACATCAAGACTTTGCAAGGCAAAAGGAAGGCACTTAATTGCTGGGAGTAGGGAGAAGTTTAGAGCTAAGAGGCAGTACCCTCTCCAGTAACCATTTGCAAGGCACACATCAGCAATTACATTTGCATGCTTCACTTGGTATGAAGTTGCTGTCTCCAGTAGGTGCTGCATGGAGATGTCTAGCCTAGGTAAAGGTCGAGGCATTCCACATTCGCACTTTCTGATAGTTGTAGTCCAAAGAATAGCACTAATAACTTCATACTGTAATTCAGAATAATAACACCAAGCACGCAAAAACAAGGAATCAATATCCTCATATTTTGAAACTTCTTGAAGGAACAAGTATATATACTTGGAAATAAACTTTGAGTCCTCACTTTCTTGAGACACAAATTTTGCTTTGTTCTGCATCAAATAATAGATGACATCAAGCATTACTGTGTCACTACGAATTTTTGCTGCTAAGTTAATAAACCCTTCCATGTCTCTGATGTGAATGGCATCATGAAGGAGAATAATATACTGTGACCTTGTAAACTCAAGCTGTGAAAGCAGTGAGCTGCTTGTATTTTTGCTTGTTGGTGTTAAATCTTTAGTTATTTTTTCAACAAGAGACTTCCATAAATTAAACAAGAAAATATGCTTAAGTTCATTAAGGTGATCTAATAGAAAGTTATAATTAATAAAACCACAATCTTTAGTGACAAGTTCAGCATAATAATTATCAAGTTGAAGAACATTTTCTTCAGTAAGTTTATGGCCTGATGCACCTTGGGTGAGAACTCTGGTGTCTACAAGACCATCAGGCATAACTCTGGCTTTGATGCAACGCATGAAGAGTTCCGTTATTTTCTCAAGCATATCTGCCCCAGTAAAAGTTGGTATGTACCCAATATCATTGCAGTCCCAATGAAGAGAAGTCCCTTCCCCAGAGACATCACTTCCTTCCATAGAGAAAGAACTATCAAGAGAAGAAATTGATACTGGCCCATCTCCTATGGAATCCATCAAGTGAAGAGACTCTTTACGAGAATTTGCCTTCAGCTGCCTTACTGTGCTGTGATAGGTCTCAAGCCAATGAGTCAAGAGCATATGAGTGTCTTCTGAACTGGAAGTTCCAGAAATCTGGGCAATGGTTGAGGTAACTAGTTCATGGAGATCTTTAATGACACCTGGGGTATCTGGGTTTAACCTCTCTGGTGGCTTTTCTGGAGATGGATTTCTTTTTAGATCCAAAACTGAAGATTCTCTCGTGTTTGGAATTGATCTCTTCTTTCCTTTTGGTCTTACAACTATTTCGTCATTACATTCTCCATCCCAAGAGTCCTGATCAAGAGAAGTAAATGCTGAAGTATACAATAATTTTGGGTTGCCATTCAAGACCCTGGATATATTGTTGTTATCCAAAGGAAGCTCCCCATCAACATGTTTTGGAACCGAGACTTTTTGGAACTTGTTCTTCAAGGTTTTAGTCCCAAAAGAAATGGAACTAACAACATTGCTTGCAACATTTCCCACAATGCCATGGAGCATAGCAGCAGCATCCGAACCTGGGTGAAGTGGGGAATATGCAAAGCTGTAGACTCCAGTCATACCACGATTATACGCGCCATGACTCTGCCCTTGGTCAAGGTTGAACCGAATGCTACTTTCAGAATCATCATCATACTTATCATTGAACTCTTGTGAACTCTCCAAACTGCATATAGAGGACTTCAAACTCTGTGACTTTAACTTGCTTTTTGATGGACCATGAGCACTTTCTCCATTCAGTGATGTATGCATTGTGTATTGCAAGGATTCTTCACTTCCAAATCTATGATGACAAGTAGAATTCTGATTCCTTAAAAGTGTCCCAGAGGTGCTTTTTGCCTTGTTCATCTTTGGCATATGTGTTGGACTGGAATCAACTGATAGTGCTGCTGTTTGTGGAGTGTGAACCACTTTGTCCAGATGTGGTTCACTTGAACAACGCTGTTTCAAGAAAGTGGATAACCTACCATGTTTCAAGATGGAGTCCAGGTGAAGTCTCATCTCTTGATTATTCAATTCTTCATTCTTTACATAATAGACACCATTCTTGATGACAAAATCTTTAGGATGCAAGCGAATGTCATTAGGAAAGTAGGTTTTCCTACACTTAGCAAGCTCCTTCTTCTGTTCTTCATCTGAAAGATTGGTAATTACATCCAAAAGAATCTTACTACCAAGCCTGGAGAGGAGCTGGGAAGTTGCAAAAATATCACTATGCTTGAGGCAGAGAAGGGCGCACTTGCTGTATAGACCCTTAGAGTGCAAAACCAGAATTGCTACATCAACAGTTGTTATCATTAGATTGCGTAAATTACCGTTACTGGTTTGGAAAAGAACTGTACTCCCTGCTGTACATACTGAAACAATCTCTTCAGTAAAATGTAGCCATATTAACACCTTGGATTCCCAAGGGTCAATAACATAGATGCCAAAGGAAGAATAGGCCAGAAGATATTTGTTGTAAAAACGAAAGATCTTCTTAAAGGCAACACTTTGTGGTGGGCATGGTTTTTCTACACCTGTTTCACAATTTCCATCCATTGAATGGCAATGATTGTCCTCAGCACTGCTTTTGATTTTTTCATTGTCAGGGTTATCTACTGTGTAACATGTAATAAGAGGACTAGGAGAACCTGACAAAGCTGATTTGAACTGGTGTGTGGCACGAACTTCCCCTGTCCAGTCAGCTTCCCAAAGGCGTGTACCTGGTCTGGCACAAAATATACAAAAGTGACCTTCTGATGGTTCTGAAGATGTGTCATCCTCACGACCATCAGCATCTAATCTACCTTCAACAGCTTCAAAACATTCTTGAATACTCTGACTAGTAATTGCACTTTCAACAGATGTAGTGAGATCAGCACTTTCTGCCAAATCCTGCTTAATCCTAGATTTTGGAGAGGAGGTGCCATGGAAGCCCACGAGGAAGCAAGCACCATAGTCTCCTTTGCGTAACTTCTTCCCAATCTGGCTGAAGGTCTCTAGATGAGTGTTGCAAACATATGCACGTGTAAGTGTAGATACTAATAAGTAACTATTATGATAATCCATCTGAATTACTGAGGAATCTAGGGTCATCAGACGTACACTTGACGTCTGAAAAATGGAAGCTGCCTGAAAGGGAAAAAAGAAAAAAATTGTTAAAATATATAGCACAAGAAACATTGGACTGTTGACTGTGTTGTATTGGTGTGGGACTGCTTTTAGATCACCAGCTTATAAATGGAGGATGAAGAGAAAAATTATTAGGTGTCAGTTCTCCATATGAGAAAAGGTGGAGGAAATAATCACAAAATTGATAACGAGATATCTTGGGCTCAGTTTGTAGATCAGGACCACCACTTGCAGATACCTATTTTTGGTCCCACAGAGATAACCATTAAGGAAATTACCGATGGATTTGTTCTGAGTACCAAGTAGGCAAAGATAAGACAATCAAAATAACCATGTGAGGATGAAGCCTTTATTAGTACAATGTTTTGTTTGTTACAGCCTTTTCATGTATGTAGTCATAATACACATAATGTCACCACCAATGTGTGTGTTGCACACAGGAACAGTAGCAACCACCTGATGGATTGGGAGAGTGCAGAACTTCTGATACATGAGCCCGAAAAGATCAGAAGAAAATTTTTGGAAACAGCCATCAAACAAGGACCCAACACAATTGAACAAAATAGGGGAATATTTAATATCTCACCCCACCTAATTCCTTTAATACCCATTACCAACAAAAATTTAAGCTATCCCTAATTGCCCTCCAAAATCCCCTTTTTCCTCTCAAGGTCGTTGTCCACCCTCAATAGACAATTGCTCACCCTTCTTATTTTCTTTTTCGTTTTGTTCCTTGGTTGTGAGCTAATGTCCTTTTTTTCCTGCCAATTGTTCCATCTTATACTTAACCTTTCCTGTTCCCAGACATCTGGTCCACTTTCTCCTTAACCTTTCCTAATATCCACCAACCTCCCTTCCCCCTCCCTACCTTCCTCCATTTCCCCCACTTCTCTCGTTTAATCTCAGTCATGTGTATTACAACTATGTATTTGAAAAAGCTGTAACAAGCAGAAAGTTGTACTAATAAAGGCTCTGTCTTCATATGGTGTTTATTTTGATAAACTTGTCGGCACCTGCCGTTTTCATACACACAGATAAGACAATTGATATACCTTGAGTAAATCAGCTTGAATATTATAAAGAAACCATAGACCCAGACAACTTATCATATACCATAGGATACTAACCTTACTCCTAGGTACATAAAGAACTGAGATTCGTCCAGTGTCATCACCAATGTAGACTTCATCACCTCCTCGAGACCAAATAATACATGTGACTTTTTGTCCTTCATGTTCTTTGGACTTTGTTATATTCTGGGCACAAAAGCTGTCCAAAGCTACAAATTCCAAGACCTCTACAATGCCAGAGCTTGAAGATAAGGCTAATTGATTCTCTTCTGGTGAAAAGCATAATTGGGTTATGGCTCCACTCTGAAAAATAAATAAATAAATGAAATTATGTTTATCAATCTTGTTCTCTATGATCACAGATAAGACAAATTATTCTATGACCTATTAATGGGAGGAAATATAAAAACACAATGAACACACATAATTCTTCATCAGGTATACTTTATATCCTGTTTCACCAATGTAATTATAATCAACACTTTCTAAAGTTTACCCCCAAGAACAAAAATATATACATTTTTCACAATGGAGTATGAACAATTTCCTAAAATGCACAACAATTCATTTCTACAAAAAGCTACCAGATGACTTACTGAGGTGGGGATCTGATGCCTTAATACAAGATCTTCATGAGTGAATAGGTAAATTGTTCCACTGTTGGCCCCCAATGCTACCAATGTAGAACACACATCAAAACTGGAAACCTGCACATATTTACCTTATCAGTCTTACATATGTTCAGCTAAAAATAGAAAATAGATCAGTAATGCAAAAATCTAGAATATATTGTATTGTATAAAACAACCATGTTCTCCCATACAAATACATATGGTTCATTGAAATACAAATGTAAAATGACTGACTTCAATACTCTGAATTTTCCATCCAGTGAAAGTGAAACACAAAATTACTCAATCTACATGTACCATATAACTATACTTTTAAATCAGAACTTTTTATTTACTGTACTGCAATACTATTATACCTGATATATAAAACTATAATAAGTCATCAACACCCTACCTTTAGGCGTGAACTCCCTCTCAATAATTCAATTTTCTGGAAGTCGTTTGACTCCAATGTCACTAAGGTGTTAGTTGTCATGGCTACAGCTCAGAGCACCAACGAGGCTTTGCTTCTTTCTACTGTATGCTGGAGCACCAACATCACCAAAACCAAGTCATCAAAGCACCAGCATTATCTATTTGAAAAAAATAAAATATAAAACAATATAACTTAATCAAAATGTAAAACAAACTTTTCCATTTCCATAAATGCTTTCCAGACAATATTAGTACTACATACATGCATACACATACCAAAGGCTCTTTTCCCCCTTACACAGGGGGTAGCCAAAAGAAAAAGGCATAGAAACCACTCCCACCCATTCTATCCCCTACATACTCCATTCCCCTCCACCCTCTTCCCTCCCTCTTATCTTGGCACCTCCTGGATGACAGGTCATCCCTGCATCTTGTCCACTGCCCTGGGTCAGAAGCAGTGTCGCAAGACACAGCACATCCACAGCAAGGCCACTTCATTAATTTGGCAACCCCCCCCTCTGTCCCCCCATGCAGAAAAGGAGAAGACAGGGAGAAATCCCTTCAGGCTGTGTCAATTTATTTCTCATACGTACTCCCTCACCCATTCCCCATCATGCATCACAGCATCATCCATACACAACTTTTCTCCATTCACCCCTATCTTCTGTCCTCTCCCGTCCTTCCTCAACAGACTCTTTCCCAATGCCTCTTTTACCCCATCCATCCATCTCATCCTAGGTCACCTCCTCATGTTCACTCCTTCCACCTCTGCCTTCCACACCTCTTTTACTAATCTTTCTTCACTCATTCTTTCCATGTGTCCAAACCATCCTAATACTCTTTCATCAACCCTATCTCCCAACTCCCTTTCCACCCCTGTTCTCCTCCTCACATCATTTCTCACTCTATCTAGCCTAGTAACCCCTATCATACTTCTCAGGCATTTCATCTTGAACACATTCAAACTCCTTTTCTCTTCTTCTCTTATGTTTTATGTTACTGCCCTGTACAGTGCTGTCATTACAATCACCCCCTTCATACAATCTCCTCTTTGCATCACATTATTATTTCTTATTCATTATCAGGATTCAAATTTCAGAAAAAAATGGTTATACAGTATTGGTATCTCATTGAACATATATATTTCATAATTTTCTTATCATTGATAAAGGAATTTTGTTCAGCCAAAGGGCAAACCTAGAGCAAAAAGGGGTCTTGGTCGATTATGACCTTCTTTCAACCTAAATTTGTCCAGTGACAGAATGAAGTTGTGTTGATACTGCATAAGGATATGAGCATAGTACATATTTGATTTGATTTAATTTACTTCAATATAAAATAATTTTGAAAGCAAGTCAAGCCAATACCAATACAAATGAAATAATAGAAAAATGTAAAGAATATAGACTGAGTCACAGGTAAGAATATAATGATATAATTGGGATAACTAAAAAAAAAAAAACAATAAGGGGCTTATTTCCATTAAGGTACCTTAAGATACAAGATTATATACAAAAGCACAAATAGGAAATAATACTGTAATACATATAGCAGTTTGACATAAATATTGACAATCTAAAGACAACAAAAGTTGACAATAATACTACATATAAATATAATTGCTATGACTGCTAGACAAATAAGTATCTCTTTATTGTCTAAGACTCTTACATATAATCATAAACTTGTGATAGAATTTGTGTCATCTGAAAATCTGACACCAGCTAGGGCTCAAACCCAGGACCTCCCACCTTCAGTGGCCAGTATAAAGTGGTTGCACTGACGTCACAACTCATCGGCTAACCCGGATGAGCTGCCATATTGGAGATATTGGAGTGTAAACAAACAGATCAGACATGTATATTACAGGCAAAGCTTTTTGGTTACAAATACATCTCAGTCATGGCAAAAAGGAATATTTCTAAAGTAAAATTGAGACACTGTAGATAGATATTGTGATGGGCTTAACAAGGAGGAGAGGGTAAGGTATGAGAACAAATTAGCACTTATTTGTGGGGAAGATCCGTATAAAAAACTTATCTCGAGTCTGAGATATTGCAGTCTTAATCTATATACATAACCAAAACTGTATATATATTTTTTCTACATATAAAAAGGTTTAAGATTTAACAATGTATATACATTTATTTTAAGCACAATTTTATCTGGAGTATGAAAAATTAATCTTACAGAAAATAATATGACAATCTAATCAGCCTTTAAACACATACTTGTCTGGTATTTATTAGATCCAGTTGTCATAAATGTTCTTTTAATTTGTCGACATTTTTTGATGGACATTGATATTTTGATTTAAAGTAATTTTGATGTAATCAAATTATTCTTATTTCAAATGCCAAACAATCTGATTTCTTCACTAATTTCAAATAACCTAATTATTCACTGTAACTGAAACCAATACCCCTAGAGAAATTTAATAAAAAGAAATTATCTTTTCTAGGTATTGCAATCTCAGAGGCTCAGGGAGAAGCCACTACTTCTTCCCTGTAAAAATAAATAAATAAAATTAAAAAACAATAATTCTAGACTAAATATGACATAGTTTAATAGCACATCTTAATCGAGACTTTGCTGATGGACAGATAATGTGTCAATTGTAAAATGTAAAAGTTAGATTTTTCACTTATTAAAATTAGAAGAAATAAATAAAGTTATTATAATAGTTATTAATTATTAATTTATCAAAATATATGATTATTTTTCATTTAATTTTTTATGTACTGGACTTATTTTATTTTTAGATTAAAATGTCAAACTTACTCAAATCTATGTACACTGTTAATGCAAAATATATGTTGTTCCTTTGTGCTTCCTGATAAAATATGGGTCAGGCATAGTTAAAAATAATAATAAAATGGCCTAGAAAGATGAAAATGAAAAAATGTCAGGTTTAAATATTAGCAGCAGCAGACATAAAAAACTAGATTTTAGTGTACCTACTGCCTAGGCCTAGTATCAAGGTTATATAATTATCTATATATAACCTTGGATAGTTTTAATTGCCTGTCCTCCACTGTTGTTCAGATTCAGTGCCAGCTAGGCCCTACACTATATTTATTGCCTGGACGTGTTTTAATGAATAGGCCATAGCCTGACCACATTTCAAACCTAATTTATAAGTTATGAACAAACCCGTTATAAAATTCTTTCCATCAAAGTTCTACTGTAAGCTCGCCAACCATAAGCGTCATCGATCTTCACAAAGCTTCTCCCATTCCAAACCTTGATTTTTAATAACTTTAGGGAGTCTGTAAAACTGCAGTTCTTTCTCTCTATCTGACCTATTATGGCAACCACAACTCTACAGTAATTCACCATTGTTTTTTAATTTATCACGAAAGACACAATGAATAAATGACAGGCAAGCACGTTAAACAGGTCAGGCAAGCATGTTTGTTTACACGCCAATGCCTCCAATATGGCCGGTTTCCGGTTTGGTGAAGTCACGTAAAAGGCCTCTATGGCTCACAACACCCCCCCCCCTTGAAGTCCCCCATCCACATACCCAGTCTCCAGTCCTGCCATCCTCACATATTTCCCCCTAAAGTCTCATTCTCACAAACCCAATCCTAGAGAGCACATCACCTCAATCCTACTCAATGTGCCATGTAGGATTAAGACGAAGTGTCAAGTAATAACTGGCACACCATTGGAGTTTGAAACCAGAACATTCTGTTTGCAAGTATCCACTTACATCAATCTCCCTCAATGGTTACACACAATTAGCTAAATCCTGAAGTTGACACTAACCCTAAAATATAATGTACTATCAATAAGCACTGAAAGTTGAAAGGTGAGAAGTCTATGCCAGGAGGTGTGTAGCTTTGGCAGGAGAAGACACCACCTTTGCCCTAAGCACTTTGAGTTTGGGGGAGGTAATAGGCACTGCTGGGAATCAGGGAGAAGTGTGGGATTCAAACCCACAGCTAATTGAAAGCAAGACCAGCACACTTATAATTATGCCATCAGCATATCATTAAATATAAATTACCAATAATACCTGTTAATTAATCAAACTAAGTTAATTTGAACTTCTGATGATAAAAGTCTTTAGGTCATCAATTTCTCCATGTTTAGCATGGAAAGGGTGGGTGAGCTGGTCATGTTGGTGGACAATACTACACTTAATCCAGGAGTGTTAATAAAATTCTGTTTAGTATTTTAATTATGAAACTTTGCATTTCAGTATTTGTATTAGTCTTCAGTTTTGGGTGTACAGTAGTAAACCACTGTTTCACCATTTAAATCAGCAGTATCCAACCCTCAATAACTAGTTACTATGTAAGTTTTAAGTACAGGTACTTAGTTTTATATGATATGGGAGTATAAATAATGTGTAGCTCATACATCTTTAACCTGTATATATTTACAATTTTGGATTTAGATTAGTATATCATACATTTCATCACTTAAACTGATAGTACTTAATTTCTTAACCTTCAATAAAAGTAGAAGTTCCTAGTTCCAATCTTTAAAAGTATTACTGTGTAGCTCATACACCTTTCCTTTAATACCCTGTTGTAGATAATACTCGTACATTTCCAACATACACCATATACCCCAAAAGATCACCAACTCATAAATAACACAGGTTTGATGTGCAGATAAATAAAACATGGATAATCAATTTAAAACATTTGTGCAACTGTCCTTGAGTAAATCTTATTCTGACCCAGATCAGGTGCTCACTATTGTTGCATCTACAGATATTTGGACTATACAACTGAGTTCACAAACCAAATGTTATGTTTGAGTACTTACTGTCTTACAAAAATCATTTTCACTACACTAACATCCTTCCTTTTGCGTAACACTTTTTTGCTCACCTCTAGCTCCGCCTCCCTCCCACTGGTCAGGTTTGGTCAGGTGACTTTGGCGTTGTTTACATTGCGCTTCGATAGCACCCTTTAAATTTACCATTTAATGCCATACTTTACGAACCTGAAACGGTATGCTATAATTGCCATTTTCTTTAATCAATTAAAACTCATTAAATTAATCATGTGGCATAAGAATAATAACAACATTAAAACACGTAGGGTGCAATATAAACGGAATACGTCTGTAAACCAGTACTTTTTAAACTTGTGGCAGTTTTGCACGTAGCGAGAACGATATACTACATGAATATGAAAAAGAAGTAACAGAATTTCACTTGGCCACTTGTTCATCTACTACTTTAGTAAATCTTCGTTAATAACTTGAAGTTTCAGTGCAATAAGACGACAGTATTGCAGTCATTTTCTGTACTCCAGTGGCCTTTAAAAATATCGCAGAACAAATGTTAATCGACACCTCATGAAATTTCAGAAAGTTTGACTTCAACTTTGATGGTATTTTTAATTTGCGAAAGAGGTGTGTGTGTGATGGGGGGAGGTTATGTTTTCTGTCCCTAGGCAAATACACACCAGACTATGGTGATAAATACTCGTATACCACGCCGGTATCCGCATTGCATGGTCACCGTGTTCCATTTCGCGAACACAATACATTGATCTCTGAGGTCCTGGGGCTTTTCATCGAAATGACCACTATGTACGAAAACAATAATTACCACGGCACTAAAACAGGCAAAATGTGCTTTGCAGTACCTTAGTCACACATACACACACACACATATAGTGAAATACTGTAATGTGAAAGGATTGAGAAAGATCGATGTACTGTACCATATATCTTGAAGATATAAACATCCTGACAGAAAGTAAGTTTGGTTTCAGATCTGGAAGGATGTGTGTGCCAAACCTTGGGAAGTGAACACATTACAAAAGCACAGGAGAATAAAGATTCGGTAGTGTTACTAAAAGACACATGTTACCTTATAGACATATCAGCAATATTGTAGAAGAGACGTACGGACTACTGCAAAAGGCGTTTCATATGGATGGAAATATTACGAAAAAACTCGCCAAAACTGATATGTCCAAGATAAATACGCTTTAGTAGTATGGTCTCCACACAGAGTGAGATATATAAGATCGAGAGGATACGAAGAGCAGCAGCCAAACTCACATCATCTAGTCTGGCAGATAAACCATATTAAGAACGACTATTACATTGGGTCTGTCAACTTTGGAAGATCGAAGGGGATGAGGCGATATGATTACAGTATTCAGGTCAGTGAAGGGAATATATAGTGGGATAAATTGCATTGAGAGAAGATATCTGATTAGAGATGGGAGAGCAAATTAAGAAAGACCACATGTCTAAAGGATGTGAAGAAATACAGTTATCCACATAGATGTGTAAATACGTGGAATAGCTTAGGTAATATGACTCAATATATGAGTTCAAATCCAAATTTATTGGAAATCAAATATATGGATTAAGTTGGAACTGTACATGAATTTGAAACTGTGATACAAATTGGAAAATATGCGTCGAAACCCAACGAGCGTTGTTCCTTTACCGTATAGTACGAGCCTAGGTTCGAATCCGGGGACGACAGTCGGAATTATTTGATCGACATCACCGTCACTGGTGATTCTATTCAGACAATTAGGTTACACACGCGCTCGCCTGAACACACGTAGGTACATACGCACACGTGCGCACACATACACACACAAAACTCGATGTGTGTGTGTGTATTTACTTAATTACACCATAAAGAAAAGGCCTCTCCAGTTTAGCCTCAAATTCGTGTGTGTGAAAGAAAATGGGGCGTTTGAAGTACAGGGTGAGAGAAACAGGATATATATATATATATATATATATATATATATATATATATATATATATATATACATGCATATATATATATATATATGCAATAAAAACACTAGGAGCGTGTGTTTACAAATGCGTAAGTAACCATTAGGAAAAGTAAACTAACGAAGCAGAGCGCTTTCGTATAATTACATCTGCACTGAAGATGTAATCAAGATCTAAGAATATAAGGTCTAACCACTTCCGACCGAATTTCGAGGGAGTTGGCGCAGCGGGCCCGTGAACGTCACCTGGCTGTTCAAAGTGGGGTTAGCGGGTCCTATAGCTGTCAGTTGAAGCTGGTCCGTCGTTCGAAAATGACGTCGCCTTCGCTCGCACAGCTCCACGCAATTAGTTATATTCTGACAAATATTATATAAAATATATATATAAATATATATCAAATATTATAGTTCCTGTCTATATATATGAATATATAATATATATGATATATAATATATATATATATATATAATATATAAAATATTATAGTTCCTGTCTTCCTTGGCGTTTCACAGTTTTCTTCAGTGTATCACAAAGAGAAAATTGACTCATCCAAATGACGTCAGAAGCTGCGCAGAAGAATGTAAACGGTCTGACCTGTATATTTAGACCTTGGATGTAATTATACGAAAGGGCTCTGCTTTGTTAGTTTTCTTTTCCTAGTGGTTACTTACGCATATATATATATATATATATATATATATATATATATATATATATATATATATATATAAGACAATGTGGGCAGATTCTAGTGCATATTTTGATGAACGTGGAGCCTTGTTCAATGTTTATTGCCTTCTTTAAGGTATTTCCCTCATACCTTAGAATTGTCTTAGACTCTCTTGGGAGTGTCCCCATGACTTCGCTGTAGTCATCACTGCCATATCAGAATTTCGGCTCGCTTGCCGATTTAATGAAGCGGCCTTGCTGGGGATGTCCTGTGTCATGCGACGCTGCTTCTGACCCAGGGCAGTGGGAGAGATGCAGGCATGACCCGTCATCCAGGAAGTGTCAAGATGAGAGGGTGGAGTGGAGTGGAGTATGTTAGGGATGGAATGGGTGGGAGTGGTTTTTATGCCTTTGTTTTTTGGCTACCTCCCTTATAAGGGGGAAAAGCCATATATATATATTATATATACATATATGTATATATATATGTATATATACATATATATATTTATTTATATATATATATATGTATATATATACATATATGTATATGTATACATATATACATATATACATACATATATATATATATATATATATATATATATATATATATATATATATATATATGAGCGCCCAAGAACCATGTCAATGAGGTGTACAAAATTAGCCTCACCAGGAAAATATTGGAAGAAAACACCGATACCTTTAGTGGCAGTTTTACATATCAAAGACTCAAATCCAAATCTCATCGTGCAAGCGCAGGACTTGCAAGCTTTAAGCAGCATGCGAAGATCAAGCCTCAGTCACGACTGACCAATCATGTTTGAGTACGAGCGCGCTCGGCCCAGGTGACACGTATATAAACGCCCAGGTGACACGTATATAAGCGCTACACACCCGTGTGTAGATAAACCTTATCTACCGAATCTACAGCAACCCCCAACACATTCTAACCTTGGACTCCAAAGAAAAAAACGTCTCTACATGACTACTGAAGAAGGGCTAAGAAACCCGAAATCGCGATTTAGCTGTTTCCAAATTAATTAATACTGAAACCTTATCCACAACCTGTCAGAAGGAACAAAAACACTTCCGAGAAGAAAAGAAAATGTTCTGAAGAAAATCTGTAGTACAGAACTCAGAATCACTTTTAATGAAGTATATAATGTATATATATTTATTATTCTTTGTTGGTTGCCAGGCCGGACGGCCCTTCACTGCTTTCACTATGCCTCTCCAGATGGTTCTCTCCTCTGTCCATTCTTTCCAGTCCTCTCTTGGTGCCACCCTCTCCACGTCCTTCCTTATTCCATCCATCCATCTGTACCTGGGTCTCCCTAATGGTTGTCTGTCTTCTACTCCCCCTTCCAACACCTTCCTTGGTAGTCTGTCTGCCTCCATTCGGACGCAGTGTCCAGCCCACCTTGATCTTCTCTCCGTACTTCATCCAGAATGTACGGTTGTCCGGTCTGATCTCTAATTTCCATATTATGTCTTCGTCTCCATCTCTCTTCTTCATCATATACTGGGCCGCGGATTCTTCTCAGGGTATTGTTTTCAAAAATGTTCAGTCTCTTCTCTGTTTTGTCAGTGTCCATGTCTCACATCCGTACAAGAGTTGGTTTTATTACAGGGTTATATATATATATATATATATATATATATATATATATATATATATATAGATATATATATATATATATATATATATATTCGTATATATTGGTGTATGAAGAATCACCATGCAAAGTCTCTTGCTTTTACTCAAAAGTGCACAATTTGGCCATTTTGTGTGTCTCATCCGCTGCATTACTGCTGCAACAACACGAGGGAGCATACCTCATCCGCCTAAATGACAGCAACATTCTCACAGAACAAATCACAGCTGACGAGGTGATGGCTGTAATAAAAGGATTCAAGAACAAGTCCTCTGGAAAGAAAAAAAAACACATATACAAATAAATAGATAAAAATACTCGCCCAACATCCAAACAACAGAAACAGTAGTCTAGCGCACATTTTCACGGCCAGTCTCGCCACTTGACACTACCCAACGCGATTGGAAAATACCATTACCACACTGATTCCATACAGAGTAGAATGCTTTAGAACACTCTCATTGCTTGAGGTACCGGCAAAGATACTAGAAAAAAAATAATCAACATAAAACTGAGGCATCACCTCGAACACGAGGAACCATACAACTCGCGGTCAGTACGGATTCTGACTACACCTAGTTACAAACACCGCAATTGCACGACCGTATGAGCAGATAGCAAACGCAATGACAGCACGGCACCAATGCAAATTAGCACTCCGAGATGTCAGCAAAGCCCACGACAAAGTTTGGCATGACGAGCTGAAACTAAAAATCATCCGCCTGCAGCTACCTAAAGAATTAAAAAGGCTCCTACTTGGATTCCTTATATGGAGGCACAACAGGAATCAAATTAAAAGAACACCAAAGCGATCACAGGGGTCGTGTCTATCGCCAAAACTATAGCCTACACAGTGTACAGAGCATATCTCCCTTCCCCAGCAAACTGCAACTACGTAATGTATGGGTATGACGTGACACAAATCATCGTCTACCCAGGAAGATAAATTAAAATTATGGCAAAACAAACGAAAAGGGCGATCAACCAGATCACAAAGTTTGAAGAGAAATGGAAAATAAAGACCAATAGATCCAAATTCAAAGTGATACCTATTGCCAAGTTCAAGCCAACACCGATAACAGTAGGAAGTGAAATCATACAATAGTCAAAGACTAGCAAGTTGCTGGGACTAAAGCTGACCCAACGGAGCATAACGACACGTGTTGGCAACAGGTTAAAACAAGCCAAGGTAATCGCGGCAAAACCGAGAAGATTTAAAACAATGACGGAGGAAACCAAGCAGAACTCATACAAAGCCTTAGTAAGGCCCATGATAGAATATCCACTCGTACCTGTCAACACCCTATCTAAAACCCAGCTTCAGAAATTACAGATTTCTAAACAAACTCCTCAGATTCGCCAATGGGCAGACCCCACCATATCAAGACAATGTAGAAGAAATCCACAAAAGAACAAAAACCGAGCCACTCGACACCAGATTCTACCGCTTGACGAGTCGAATCTGGGAGTAACTACTTTGATGACCCCACAACCCCTTGCATGTGGCCAAGGACCCTACCCAAAACCCAAAGCTTACCCCCCCCCACTACCAAAATATAAAACCTCAGACCAATCTGAATAATCAACCAACACAATTAGAATTCAACATGAAGGCTAGGTAACTTAGCTTAACACATATGGCTATACAAGGGGTGTTGCCCCCTCTTTAACAACCCACTGTACTTCCTTTCTAATTTTATTGTCTCTAAACCCACTCATCTTTCCTGCCTTCTCTAGTATAAAAAAATCAGAGAATGTCGACCTGACTCGTGGAAGGTTCCTCTGTTTTTATTTTATTTTCGACAAGCCGCGGGCTTCGCCCATCTCGTCTTCGCCGGGGACTTGACTGTGCAAACAGCGGCCTACGGCCGCAGCGCTCCGCTCTCTAATCCCACGATAGGGATCCCGCGCTGGGGTTCCGCCCCGAGGCCGAGAAGAACGCGAAGAACGTAAAGAAGAAGAAGAACGCGAAGAAGAACGTAAAGAAGAAGAAGAACGCGAAGAAGAAGAAGAACGCGAAGAAGAAAAAGAACGCGAAGAAGAAGAACGCGAAGAGGAAGAAGAAGAAGGTGCAATTCGATGGTTAATTTCTCCCGTATGATTACAGGGGTGTCCGCAAATGGTAATGAGGCTACCCAAATTACGGAAAGTTTATTTCTAATTGTATTAATATCGTCTCCCCCTCTTTCGTTTCCTGCTCTCTCCTGTATGAGTGGGCGTCCGCCAAATCCACGGTCAACTACCCTTCCTCTCGTGGGTTCCGGTTCTGGAAGCCTCTGGGCCGTCTCAAGGGACTTTCAGCGGACCTCGAGGTTCCGCGCGGACATACAGTTCGCGAGGGGCTTTTGGTTTTTCACCCTGAAAGTTCTTCAGTCGTTTCCAGTCTTGCACTTCGCAAGAATATCATTTCCCCCCTATTTAGTCATCCATTTTTTCCCTCCCTCAATAGATAATGATTCGTTTTCGGAGAGAAGTTGTCCGTGAGGATCCTTGCGTTGTTTCTTGATGACTCTCCTACCTTGAGTCGCAGGGCCACCCCTGAAGGACGAACGCGGTTACAGCACGAGTATGACACAGATTGAGTCGATTTTATTTTTTGTCAATGAGCTTTCTTGTTATGTTGGTTTTGTTGTTGTTATCGTTTTACTTTTGTTTTATCGTTGTTGTTTTGTTATTGTTTTTTATCATTGTTATCGTTTCGTTGTTATTGTTTTGTTAAACTATCTCATTGTTATCGTTATCGTTTTGTTATTATTTTGTTGGTGTTTTGTTTTTATAATTTTGTTGAATTTGTTTTCTCACTGGAATTGTTTTATTAGTATAGTTTCAATTATTATATTATTTCATCATTGTTATTTCGTTGTTGTTATTATTTGTTAATGATAGTTTTACTATTATTTCTATCATTATTATTGATTTACCGTTATCATTGTGACCGCCAATGTTTTGTTTTACTATCATTATTTCATTGTTGTTATTGATATATACCGTATATGTTCTATATATATATATATATATATATATATATATATATATATATATATATATATATATATATATATTGCAGAAACGACAGGGAAAATAAAGTCGGAATACTACTAAACGTTTTCGTCTATTACATCCTCAGAGTACAAGAAAAATAAAACAATATTTATACAGTAATAAGAAAACTGGGGAAGGTTATAGTCACATAAAACCTTCGGACAATATACATACACACACATTCATACACACATGGAAATAATAATAGTAATAATAAAACAATAAAACAGCAAATACAAAAGGGCATAACCATGTGGTCTAAACGTCCACAGGATATTTAGCACAATCAGGAGCCATGATATTGCTTTACTATCCTATTAATTACGAAATGATCTAGTTTAAATAAACCTAAACTCAAGCTGATATTATTATCAAAATTGCTCTCTATAAAACTGGATTCAGTGATGTTCCTTTTTAAAACAGAATTACAAACAACAATCTTTTTAACATTGTCCCAGTCAATACTATGGTTTGTGTCCCTTACATGGACAAAAACCCCACTAGACATTTGGCCCGTCCTTATACTATATATCTGTGTTGATTCATCCTAATATTTAATTCTTTACTAGTTTGGCCAATGTAACAGGAGATACAGTATGTGTTTACAGGGAATACTATAGACACATCCTACATTATGACAAAAGTATTTGTTTGGTTATTTTGAACAGAGTTGATTATATTGACAAAATTAAAATTTTGTTGAATGATGAAGTCATGTATTCTAAACTCCATAAGAATCCACTTGAATCAGTTAATGCAGAATTTAATAAGAATCTTAAAAAGTATTTGAAAGGGAATGACTTACTCATTAAACAGTTTTCTATTTTGTCACCTTCCTAACCATACTTGTATGGGTTGATTAAAACCCATAAACCTGATAATCCTATTAGGCCTATAATAATCAGCTCTATTGGTTCCATTTCTTATAAATTATCAAAATGGCTAGTGTTCATTCTGAGCCCCCTTGTTGGATCTATTTCTCATTCTCACATTAAAAACAACGAAGATTTAATAAACAAATTTAGCAGTCTAGAGTCAAGACTGCTAAGTTTGTTGATCCCTATGGGAAGAGTAAAGTATGTGATGTCCTAGCCACATCATGACTGACGATTGAGGTGCCCTTTTCAAAATCGTCATATACTGCTACCTTTTAGGAACTGTGCTGAAAGGCTGGAAAACTCTTGGAATGGTAGACTACTTTGAAGTGCTCAAAATCAAGATTGTCCAAATGTAGGGTGCCAGAAGAATAGACTTTTACTGTAAGCATTTTCCTATATTTATTTCAAAAGCCTTATTATGTTTTACAAGACACAAAATAAAACTATACATATATATATATATATATACTTTCTTTCTATTCCATATACCAAGGACTTTTTTTTCCCCTTACCAGGGACAGGAAGGTAGCCAAGTCAAAAGGCATATGAAGTCATGTGTATTTTAAAACAGATTGAATATTTAGTCTCCAAGGGATTCAAACCCTGACCTGTGCATACATAATCATGAAGCCAAGATGCTAGCAATTGAACCATGAGC